>NC_138295.1:72255000-72270000 GCF_965601325.2 Salmo salar | reverse complement strand
TCATCAGGAACAGACAGCGTCAGCACACGGGTATACAAGGACATAAGACAATCAATGTAGAAGCAGGGAACAGAGTGGGGAACCAGACAGCTGTAGGGAGAGATCGAGTCCAGGTGAGTCCAATAATCGCTGATGACAGAGGGAACGCAGGTGTGCGTAATGATGATGGCAGGAGTGCGCAATGCTGGGGAGCCTGGCGCTCTGGGGAAGAGCGGGAGCAGGCGTGACAGTATATATGTGCGTGTGTGCATTTGTGAGTGTGTGTCTGTGTGTCTGTGTGCTTGTGTATATTTTGTGTTTGTAATGTATCCTCCCGTCGTGTAGGTGGCGAGCAGGCAGCCAGCAGACCGTTCTCCATGAGGAGCAGTAGAAGATGCCGGCTCTGCCAGCGCTGCTGCTGTCGATACACTTCTCCTCCTTCCTGCTAGTTACCATGGCACCACGCTCCGGAAGCCAGGCCGCCCTGCTCTCCTCCGTCCGGATGGGTGAGTGTCCATCTATCAATCAATCATCCATCCATCCCTGCTTCCATCCCTTGATCACCCTCAGGTGTCTGTCTCCCCTTCCTCCCCCGGTGTCTCACCACCCTCCACCAGGACACACCCACTCACTCACCTGGCCTTCACACCCCTCGTAAATACTCTGCTTGTCTCTTCTCTTTTTGTCTTACTGTCTAATGGTGAGTAATATCAATGTTTTCTCCCGTTCCATATCTCTCCGTCTCCCTCCCTCCCTATGTAGCTGCGATCCTGGATGACCAGTCAGTGTGTGGGCGTGGGGAGCGGCTGGCTCTGGCCCTGGCCAGGGAGAACATCAACAGTGTGATGGAGGGAGGGGCCAGAGCCCGTGTGGAGGTGGACATATTCGAACTGCAGAGGGACTCCCAGTACGAGACCACTGACACCAGTGAGTAACACCACTACAGACCACTACAGACCAGTAAGACCAGTACTGACATGTACAGACCAGTAAAGACTAGTAAGACTAGTAATACCAAGAGAGACCAGTACAGATAAGTACAGACCAGGACAAACCAGATTCAGTAAAGACCAGTACAAACCATTACACGACCACAGACACTTGTACAAACCAGTAATACCAGTAGAGACCAGTACTGACCAGTAATACCAGTAGAGACCAGTATTGACCAGTAATACCAGTAGAGACCAGTACTGACCAGTAATACCAGTAGAGACCAGTATTGACCAGTAATACCAGTAGAGACCAGTACTGGATAGTGATATCAGTACAGACCAGTACGGAAGAGTACAGACCAGTACTGACCAATAATACCAGTACAGACCAGTACTGACCAGTAATACCAGTACAGACAAGTACAGAAGAGTACTGACCAGTAATACCAGTATAGACCAGTACTTACCAGTACAGACCAGTACTGACCAGTAATACCAGTACAGTCCAGTGCAGACCAGTACTGACCAGTAATACCAGTACAGTCCAGTGCAGACCAGTACTGACCAGTAATACCAGTACAGTCCAGTGCAGACCAGTACTGACCAGTAATACCAGTACAGTCCAGTACAGACCAGTACTGACCAGTAATACAGTTACTACAGACTTTATGTACAAAACAGATTGAGGATATCATTCAGTAGTTTATGTGTATTAGCTCACAGACCAATGACTGGCCACAGCGAGCTGGAGGGAGAAGTGAATGTGTGTGGACGTATGTGAATGTACAGTACATTGTGTGTGTATGTGTGTGTGTGTGTGTGTGTGTGTGTGTGTGTGTGTGTGTGTGTGTGTGTGTGTGTGTGTGTGTGTGTGTGTGTGTGTGTGTGTGTGTGTGTGTGTATGTTTGTCCTTGACCAGTGGGCAGGACACTCTGACAGGCGTATTTCCCATCAGGGTCCTTGGATCACAGGCCTCATCTTACAGCTGTAGCTGTATGAGACACACACACGCACGCACGCACACACGCACGCACACACGCACGCACACACACACACACACACACACACACACACACACACACACACACACACACACACACACACACACACACACACACACACACACACACACACACACACACACGCCAGAGGTTATGGATGATGAGGATGGAGAGATGTAGCGGAATGAAATGGAGCCCAGGGTGAATCTGAAGCAGCTTCCTCTCCTCGTCTCATTTCTTTCAGCTGAACTGACGTGAAGATGCGCCCATATACTTACTGTAGCCCCATGATGGGTGCCATTATTGCCTCGTTTCCCTGTTACTGTCTAGGTTCAACAACCATGGTTACTGTGACACAGTGCAGTGTGGCAGGAAGACATGTTGGCCTTAATCAGTATGTCAGTGGCATTGATCAGTAACAGGAGCTGATCATTGAGCAATATGTTAACTTTGAGACAGAACAGACTGACATAAAGACTGACTGTCAGACTGAGCAGTAGGCAAGATGGAGTTTCCACCATGCTGCTATGTTTCCATCCTTTCCCTATCAGTAGTCACAAAGGAAAATAGATAATTTTAAGGTGTAGGCAATGGCTAGGTTCCACTCTACAAACTCACTCCCTTCTCTCTGCCCGTGAAGGGAAGGTGGCATAATGGAACCAAGCCAGAGGGATAAAGGAGAAACCAAGGAGTGAGTAAGAGTTCTGAGGTCCGCAAGCATTAGAAACAATAGACTGCGCGTCAACATTTATAGCAACAGACAAAAAGGATAGTAATACATTCCCACCAGACGAACAGAGCACCTAGACAAAAGTGATTTCTTTAAAGAGAAGTGCACCTGTTTGACTCCTGTTCCTCTGTCTCTCTCTCCTCTCAGTGTGCCAGATTCTACCTAAAGGAGTGGTGTCTGTGATAGGCCCTGCCAACAGCCCTGCTTCTGGCTCTACTGTCAGTCATATATGTGGAGAGAAGGAGGTGAGTGGCACAAACATATACACACATGCATGAATATGCACGTTCTCTCTCTCTCTCTCTCTCTCTCTCTCTCTCTCTCTCTCACACACACACACACACACACACACACACACACACACACACACACACACACACACACCCTTCTTGTTCATCGTTACAGTGTCAGGAGATTGAGTCTCCCAGGAGTGCTGAGTCTCTCCTCATGAAATTAACCATCAACCACTTCTTCCATCTGTTTTCTCTTTACTCCCTTTGGCCTTTTATCCCTTCTCACTCTGTTCTCCTCTTCCCGCCTCTCTTCATTTCTGTTTCCTCCTTAATGTTTTCTATACTGGTTCTTTGATATCATTGCCTTCTCTGCTCTTCCTTCCTTCCTTTCGCTCGCTACTTCCTTTATACTCTCCTCCCCTCCCCTCCCCTCTTCTCTCCTCCTCCTCTTCCTTTTCCTCCTCCTCTTCCTCTTCCTTCCCCTCCTCCTCTTCTCCTTTCCTTTCCTTTCCTCTCCTCTCCTCTCTTCCTCCTCTTCTCTCCTCCTCTCCTCTCCAGATCCCACATGTAAAGATAGGTCCAGAGGAGACTCCCAGGTTGCCCTACCTGCGTTTTGCCTCGGTCAGTCTGTACCCTAGCAACGAGGACCTGAGCCTGGCCGTGGCAGCCATCCTGCGATCCTTCAGCTACCCCTCAGCCAGCCTGGTCTGCGCCAAGGCCGAGTGTGAGTACTGTGTGTGTCTGTGTGCTTGTGCACACGCATGTAGATGTATGTGTAATTGTGTTTATTTAAATTGTTATTACCAAATCTTTTTTTTACGTTTCACCCCTTTTTCTCCCCAATTGGTAGTTGCAGTCTTGTCCCTTCGCTGCAACTCCTGCATGGACTCGGGAGAGGCGAAGGTCAAGAGACATGCATCCTCCAAAACATGACCCAGTCAAGCCGCACTGCTCGTTTAACCTGGAAGCCAGCCGCACCAATGTGTCGGAGGAAACACCGTACAGCTGTCGACCGATGTCAGTGTGCATGCGCTTGGCCGCCACAAGGAGTTGCTAGAGCATGGGACATGGACATCCCAGCCGGCCAAACCCTCCCCTAACCCGGACGACGCTGGGCCAATTATGTGCCGCCTCATGGGTCTTCCGGTCGCGACACAGCCCGGGATCGAACCCAGATCTGTAGTGATGCCTCTAGCACTGCGATGCAGTGCCTTAGACCACTACGCCACTCGGGAGGCCCTGTGTGTGTGCCTTTGTGTGTGTGCCTTTGTGTGTGTGCCTTTGTGTGTGTGTGTGTGTGCGTGCGTGCATGCGTGCGCGCGTGCGTGTGTGTGTGTGTGCGTGCGTGTGTGTGTGTGTTCGTGTAACTCACACTCCCTGTGCAAGCTCACGGCATCTTGGCACATTCACACTGTCTGGGCGAATATGACTGTCCCCTGCTGTTAGACACTCATTCTAACAGGCTGCTCTTAAAGTTCACTAAACTGTACATGCAAACAACACAACTTGTGGTCCATACAAATCACACTCCAACAGTATCTATCTCTTACTCATCCTCCAGCACTTGGCCAGACAGTCAACCACCTGTCAGGCTCCTGATACAGTATTAAGACTGAGCTCCTACAATTGTAAGTTGCTCTATCAGACTATTGATTTAATGATTGATGCACAGTAATTATTCCAAAGAGCTGTAATCCTGTTTCAGTCTCCCCGAAAATGAAGAGCTCCTCTCCTTTTCATAGACTTGCCACTTTGAACATGAGACCCTTTGAAATACATCAGAAACTGTACACCGATATGATCAGTGATTTTGATGTGATACACAGGCCTACTTCCTTCATTCCATTTTCTGATGTGAGATGTGAGACTTGTGTCTATTTGATGTGTTCACAAAAAGCTTTTCTATTTGGAAGAGGTTTTAAAAGCAACAGGTATGGTAGTCATGGGGATATAGTGATTGCGGGTGCAGATGAGGCTCTATATTTGTCTGGGAAGTGATCTCGTCAAGGTTACCGTTACCCACAGACTCTCTGACCCACTTGGCTGTGGGAGCTATCGCCGTGCCGAGCTGCTGGTTGCCATGGCTGCAGAATAGGTGCTAACTGCCACTCAACAGGCTGACTGCCTGACTCCCTCCACACACACGTACATACAGTCAGTGTGCTGCAGAGAGATAGACGATTAACACACCATGGTTACAACCAACAAGGGTTTTCATATTTTTCCATCTACCTCCGTTGAGTGGCTTTCAGGATAAGTGGACGTTATGTGTGTGTGAGAGATGGGGCCGCCGTCCATCACATATCAGATGTAGTGATGAGTAATGCAAGGAGACCAAGGTGGTTTTGGTTTTTCTTCTTATAGTGTCCATTCGGTTGCTGCATGGACAAAGATGTTTTATGTTGATTTCCAGGCATTTTCCGGTTCTTTTTTCTCACTGAAATGTTTTTGGGGAGGTTTCCTTCTCTAGTTATGTATGGGTCACGTCCAGCTGTTAATCTAGTGCCATTATGCAGTTTTTATGAGATGGATGAGGTTAGAGGAAGGAGAGGAGAGAGGGAGGTGGTAAAAAGGGATAGAGAGAGAGGAAGCAAGAGCTGGAGAGTGGAATAGAGGGACAGGGAAAGAGAGAGAGCAGTTAGAGAGAGAGACAGAAGGAGAGGTTAGGTTAGTGAGAGAGTGTGAAAAAGAGAGAGAAGCTAGAGAGAGAGTATTGATTTTTCTCCTCCTTCAAACTAATGAAAGTTTTTGGCTTGGTTCAGTGATTACCACACTGCTTACAGGCCTGCTCTCCGTGAGGCTCCTCTCCCTCCCTCCCTCCCTTCTCTCTCTCCCCTCTGGCTCCCTGTGAAGCTCCCCAGACGCTGGTAGCTCCTCTTATTTACTTTTCTGGCAGCGTTTTACTAGAGAATCTAGAATTAGAATGGGAATTAGAAGTTATATTCTAAATCCCAAGGACCATTCCATAGTGTTTGGCCCAGGGACTAGCTACAGTACTGTATATTTATTTTTTATTTATTTTTATTTCACCTTTATTTAACCAGGTAGGCAAGTTGAGAACAAGTTCTCATTTACAATTGTGACCTGGCCAAGATAAAGCAAAGCAGTTCGACACATACAACAACACAGAGTTACACATGGAGTAAAACAAACGTACAGTCAATAATACAGTAGAAAAATAAGTCTATATACAATGTGAGCAAATGAGGTGAGATAAGGGAGGTAAAGGCAAAAGAGGCCATGGTGGCAAAGTAAATACAATATAGCAAGTAAAACACTGGAATGGTATATTTGTAGTGGAAGAAAGTGCAAAGTAGAAATAGAAATAATGGGGTGCAAAGGAGCAAAATAAATAAATAAATAAATAAATAAATACAGTAGGGGAAGAGATAGTTGTTTGGACTAAATTATAGATGGGCTATGTACAGGTGCAGTGATCTGTGAGCTGCTCTGACAGCTGGTTAAAGCTAGTGAGGGAGATAAGTGTTTCGAGTTTCAGAGATTTTTGTAGTTCGTTCCAGTCATTGGCAGCAGAGAACTGGAAGGAGAGACGGCCAAAGGAGGAATTGGCTTTGGGGGTGACCAGTGAAATATACCTGCTGGAGCACGTGCTACAGGTGGGTGCTGCTATGGTGACCAGTGAGCTGAGATAAGGGGGGACTTTACCTAGCAGGCTCTTGTAGATGACCTGGAGCCAGTGGGTTTGGAGACGAGTATGAAGCGAGGGCCAGCCAACGAGAGCGTACAGGTCGCAGTGGTGGGTAGTATATGGGGCTTTGGTGACAAAACGGATGGCACTGTGATAGACTGCATCCAGTTTATTGAGTAGGGTATTGGAGGCTATTTTGTAAATGACATCGCTGAAGTCGAGGATCGGTAGGATGGTCAGTTTTATGAGGGTATGTTTGGCAGCATGAGTGAAGGATGCTTTGTTGTGAAATAGGAAGCCAATTCTAGATTTAACTTTGGATTGGAGATGTTTGATGTGAGTCTGGAAGGAGAGCTTACAGTCTAACCAGACACCTAGGTATTTGTAGTTGTCCACATATTCTAAGTCAGAACCGTCCAGAGTAGTGATGGTGGATGGGCGGGCAGGTGCGGGCAGCGATCGGTTGAAGAGCATGCATTTAGTTTTACTTGTATTTAAGAGCAGTTGGAGGCCACGGAAGGAGAGTTGTATGGCATTGAAGCTCATCTGGAGGGTTGTTAACACAGTGTCCAAAGAAGGGCCTGAAGTATACAGAATGGTGTCGTCTGCATAGAGGTGGATCAGAGACTCACCAGCAGCAAGAGCGACATCATTGATGTATACAGAGAAAAGAGTTGGCCCAAGAATTGAACCCTGTGGCACCCCCATAGAGACTACCAGAGGCCCGGACAACAGGCCATCCGATTTGACACATTCAACTCTGTCAGAGAAGTAGTTGGTGAACCAGGCGAGGCAATCATTTGAGAAACCAAGGCTATTGAGTCTGCCGATGAGGATGTGGTGATTGACAGAGTCGAAAGCCTTGGCCAGGTCAATGAATACGGCAGCACAGTATTGTTTCTTATCGATGGTGGTTACGATATTGTTTAGGACCTTGAGCGTGGCTGAGGTGCACCCATGACCAGCTTGCATAGCGGAGAAGGTGCAGTGGGATTCGAAATGGTCGGTAATTTGTTTGTTGACTTGGCTTTCAAAGACCTTAGAAAGGCAGGGTAGGATAGATATAGGTCTGTAGCAGTTTGGGTCAAGAGTGTCCCCTCCTTTGAAGAGGGGGATGACAGCAGCTGCTTTCCAATCTTTTGGAATCTCAGACGACACGAAAGAGAGGTTGAACAGGCTAGTAATAGGGGTTGCAACAATTTCGGCAGATCATTTTAGAAAGAAAGGGTCCAGATTGTCTAGCCCGGCTGATTTGTAGGGGTCCAGATTTTGCAGCTCTTTCAGGACATCTGCTGACTGGATTTGGGAGAAGGAGAAATGGGGAAGGCTTGGGCGAGTAGCCGTGGGGGGTGCAGTGCTGTTGACCGCGGTAGGGGTAGCCAGGTGGAAAGCATGGCCAGCCGTAGAAAAATGCTTATTGAAATTCTCAATTATAGTGGATTTGTCGGAGGTGACAGAGTTTCCTATCCTCAGTGCAGTGGGCAGCTGGGAGGAGGTGTTCTTATTCTCCATGGACTTTACAGTATCCCAGAACTTTTTTGAGTCTGTGTTGCAGTATATATGCAGTACAGAATGCTTTGAGGAACGAACGCGTCATGTGTTGATGCATCACACGCATCATGTCGTCACCAGAGACGTTTGATATTGTGAATGCCAATTGGAGAGAAAAAAGTAGACGTTCATTTAGCTTTTCTGTTTGGCTTGTCCCTAGTGGGTCTTGTTGCTATGTACGTGGCTAAGTAATTACTAGGCTGTCCGTATTGGATTGGTGGGTCAGTTTTTGTTCAATTGCTTTCAACCACATCATCTCTCTCAGAATAGGATACATTTCACAGTGCTATACAATATATATGCAATAGGCAACAATGTCAAATTCTAGATATTCTATTTCAATGCCATAGTGGTGGGTTAGCACTATATAATCATTGAATCTCCCCAGAACCTGATTTATAGGATCTCTTGTTAGAACTACCAGTATTGCACACTTTCTATGCATTTTACAATGCCAATCTCCAACATCCCATGTTCGTTTGTGGGATGTTAAATAAAGTCTCACCTAAAATGTCTCTGTTATTCTATCTCTTCTCTTCCCCTTCTCTCCGGCTCTCTCCCGGCTCCTCCCCTCAGGCCTTCTGCGATTGGAGGAGCTAGTGCGGCGCTTCCTGATCTCCAGGGAGACCCTGTCAATCAGGATGCTGGATGACAGCCTGGATCCCACCCCTCTGCTGAAGGAGATACGAGACGACAAGGTGGCCACCATCATCATCGACGCCAACGCCTCCATCTCCTACTTCATCCTTAAAAAGGTCAGGGGTAATGCCTCAGTGCTAGGGTGGCTTTTATAGAGTAGCTACATGAGTTGTCGCCTGTAGAGCACAAACAGATCTGAGATCAGGCTGAGAAGTTGTACCTATTGACTGATTTAGTATCAGGGCCCATGGTATAATAATCTGATCCTAGATCTGTGGTCTGGGTCTACTTGTAGCTCAAGAACAATTTGACTGATGATTGTTGCTTGCTGCATACAGGACAGTAATGCAGGTAACCCTGTGAAGTTATACAGGGAGCAACAATGGTTCAATTATCTTAAGCAGCTTAAATCATATTGACAGCTTGTCTATTTGACATGCGGTAATCCATATTCAGTGGTGATAATGGGTCCATAGGTGTTATGATGATTTATATTGTACAGCCTGTAGCAACAGCAGTCAGACACAGGAGTGACTCAGAGATTGGCCTTTATATAGAACTGTGTCTGAATGTCTGTCAGTACATGCATTACCACTGCTCTCTGCTCTGTCTACTCTCTGCCTTAAGCTTTATTGTGTAAGTTTGACAATTTAACACTGTGGTTATGGTAAGCTCTCTCTTTCTATCCCTCTCTCTCTCGTCACTTCTCTCTCTCGCTCTCTCTCTCTCTGCTTCTGTCCTTCTCGCCCTCACTCTGTCTCCTACCACTTCCTCTCTCCATCTATCTTCCCCCTCTTTCCTCTTACTTTCTATCTCACTCTCCTTCTCTCTGTCTCCCCTCCCCCATTCGCTTCTCTCTCTCTCCACAGGCGTCAGAGTTGGGGATGACATCAGCGTTTTACAAGTACATCCTCACCACCATGGTAAGAGCGCACCAACGCCTCAGCATTTTTGCCATCCTTCCACCTTTCCTCTTCTCTGTGTCCTTCCTTCCTCCTCCTTCCCAATCCCTCTCTTTGTCCCTGGGTGTGTGTGAGGGACGGGGCTCAGGGGTGTGCCAGGTGGGTGAAACACATTACAACACACAGAGAGAAATACACTACATGGCCAAAAGTATGTGGACACCTGCTCCCTGAACATCTCATTCCAAAATCATGGGCATTAATATGGAGTTGGTCCCCCCTTTGCTGCTATAACAGCCTCCACTCTTCTGGGAAGGCTTTCCACTAGATGTTGGAACATTGCTGCGGGGACTTTCTTCCATTCAGCCACAAGAGCATTAGTGAAGTCGGGCTCTGATGTTGGACAATTAGGCATGGCTCGCAGTTGGCGTTCCATTTGATCCCAAAGATGTTCGATGGGGTTGAGGTCAGGGCTCTTTGCAGGCCAGTCAAGTTATTCCACACCGATCTCGACAAACCAGTTCTATATGGACCTCGCTTTGTGCACAGAGGCAATGTCAGGCTGAAACAGGAAAGGGCCTTCCCCAAACTGTTACAACAAAGTTGGATGCACAGAATTATCTAGAATGTCATTGAATGCTGTAGCATTAAGATTTCCCTTCACTGGAACTAAGGGGCCTAGCCCGAACCATTAAAACTGGGCCAGCTCTAGCAGGGCAGGAATTTGACGAACTGACTTGTTGGAAAGGTGCCACGTTGAAAGTCACTGAAAAAAGCTCTTCAGTAAGGCCGTTCTACTGCCAATGTTTTTCTATGGAGATTGCATGGCTGTGTGCCCGATTTTATACACCTGTCAGCAACGGGTGTGGCTGAAATATATATATAGTATATATAATGTATGAAAAAAATAGGAGTTTACAGGTTTTTATATAATTGAGATTAAAGGTAACATCTTTTTTTGTATTACTAAGTCTGTCAATCATATCGAATGTATAATTTAAGTCAGCCGCTAAAATAATAGTTCCTTTCTGGATTTGATCTAATATCGCAATTCTATCTAAAAACACCAGATTTGCCCCTGGTGGGATATACAGTACAATGAAATCAATGTGTATTTTTCACCATGTAAGGTACAAGGGAAAATGGTGTATTCTTATTTATCAGGATGCCTACATCTCTGCTGTTACTACAGTAGGTGGCAGCATAGGCCTCTCCAACTCTTCTTTAAATGTTCAATTTCTCCTTTTAACATGTTGTACTCTTTCAAGAAAACCACATCTGCTGACAATATTTTTTATTGTTCGAGAACCATATGCTTTTACCCCCATCATTCCATGTAATAAGTTGGATTTTGTTGGCCATGTATAGAATCAAAGATCACCTTAACTGTTTCGTCTATCATTGAAGAACCAAGTAAAACATTTTAGCAGTCATTTTTTTTTTACATTTTTTTTACATTTTACAGTCATGACATATGAGGTCAGTAGGCATTCCATAGAATAGGAGGATCATAGTATAAATACAGTACATAGTTATTGTATACCTTACATACAGTGGGGCAAAAAAGTATTTAGTCAGCCACCAATTGTGCAAGTTCTCCCACTTAAAAAGATGAGAGAGGCCTGTAATTTTCATCATAGGTACACTTCAACTATGACAGACAAAATGAGAAAAAAAATCCAGAAAATCACATTGTAGGATTTTTTTATTAATTTATTTGCAAATTATGGTGGAAAATAAGTATTTAGTCAATAACAAAAGTTTATCTCAATACTTTGTTGTATACCCTTTGTTGGCAATGACACAAGTCAAACGTTTTCTGTAAGTCTTCACAAGGTTTTCACACACTGTTGCTGGTATTTTGGCCCATTCCTCCATGCAGATCTCCTCTAGAGCAGTGATGTTTTGGGGCTGTCGCTGGGCAACACGGACTTTCAACTCGCTCCAAAGATTTTCTATGGGGTTGAGATCTGGAGACTGGTTAGGCCACTCCAGGACCTTGAAATGCTTCTTACGAAGCCACTCCTTTGTTGCCCGGGTGGTGTGTTTGGGATCATTGTCATGCTGAAAGACCCAGCCACGTTTCATCTTCAATGCCCTTGCTGATGGAAGGAGGTTTTCACTCAAAATCTCAAGATACATGGCCCCATTCATTCTTTCCTTTACACGGATCAGTCTTCCTGGTCCCTTTGCAGAAGAACAGCCCCAAAGCATGATGTTTCCACCCCCATGCTTCACAGTAGGTATGGTGTTCTTTGGATGCAACTCAGCATTCTTTGTCCTCCAAACACGACGAGTTGAGTTTTTACCAAAAAGTTATATTTTGGTTTCATCTGACCATATGACATTCTCCCAATCCTCTTCTGGATCATCCAAATGCTCTCTAGCAAACTTCAGACGGGCCTGGACATGTACTGGCTTAAGCAGGGGGACACGTCTAGCACTGCAGGATTTGAGTCCCTGGCGTCGTAGTGTGTTACTGATGGTAGACTTTGTTACTTTGGTCCCAGCTCTCTGCAGGTCATTCACTAGGTCCCCCCGTGTGGTTCTGGGATTTTTGCTCACCATTCTTGTGATAATTTTGACCCCACGGGTGAGATCTTGCGTGGAGCCCCAGATCGAGGGAGATTATCAGTGGTCTTGTATGTCTTCCATTTCCTAATAATTGCTCCCACAGTTGATTTCTTCAAACCAAGCTGCTTACCTATTGCAGATTCAGTCTTCCCAGCCTGGTGCAGGTCTACAATTTTGTTTCTGGTGTCCTTTGACAGCTCTTTGGTCTTGGCCATAGTGGAGTTTGGAGTGTGACTGTTTGAGGTTGTGGACAGGTGTCTTTTATACTGATAACAAGTTCAAACAGGTGCCATTAATACAGGTAACGAGTGGAGGACAGAGGAGCCTCTTAAAGAAGAAGTTACAGGTCTGTGAGAGCCAGAAATCTTGCTTGTTTGTAGGTGACCAAATAGTTATTTTCCACCATAATTTGCAAATAAATTAATAAAAAATCCTACAATGTGATTTTCTGGATTTTTTTTCTCATTTTGTCTGTCATAGTTGACGTGTACCTATGATGAAAATTACAGGCCTCTCTAATCTTTTTAAGTGGGAGAACTTGCACAATTGGTGGCTGACTAAATACTTTTTTGCCCCACTGTATATAGAGTGTGTGAGCTGAGCAGACATATAACAAAACACACAAAAAAAACATGAAGCTCAGTACATCATAGTACTTGAGGCTCTATGCCTTTTTACATTTTTTATTAGCTCTGACACCTCTCCTAACGTACCAAAATAACTGTGGATAATACATTGTACATACATTTGAAGAAAGACTGCCACTTATGTACTGTGTTTGGTTTGTATTACCTCATAAATTAAATTTAAGTATAGTGGCTGGGGTGAGAGGGTCCTCTGAGAGACTGAAATCGGATGAGTGGAGGCCCCAAGCACACCTCAGAGAAGTGTCTGATGCCCTCCCAGTCACCCCCTCCCAATCCCCTGGATATAGCCCCTCTCCATTCTCACTAATAGCCACCATTAAATCTTAAAACAAGGACTAATAATGTTTCAATATCCTTTTCTAATCTGTCCAGAACTCATATCAATTTTACAATGAGTTTACAAGTCAGAGAAAAGGAATACAATTACATTGTATTATAATTAAGTCCTTCTTTCTCTCTCCAAACCAAATCTATCCATCCCTCTCCACCTCCCCCTCCCTGTTCTCACCCCTTTACCACACCCAGGCCAAGCTTGTCACCACCTCCCCTCCTTTTCCTCCCTTACCCACCCAGGCCAAGCTTGTCCCCACCTCCCCTCCTTGTCCTCCCTTACCCACCCAAGCCAAGCTTGTCCCCACCTCCCCTCCTTGTCCTCCCTTACCCACCCAAGCCAAGCTTGTCCCCACCTCCCCTCCTTTTCCTCCCTTACCCACCCAAGCCAAGCTTGTCCCCACCTCCCCTCCTTGTCCTCCCTTACCCACCCAGGCCAAGCTTGTCCCCACCTCCCCTCCTTGTCCTCCCTTACCCACCCAAGCCAAGCTTGTCCCCACCTCCCCTCCTTTTCCTCCCTTACCCACCCAGGCCAAGCTTGTCCCCACCTCCCCTCCTTGTCCTCCCTTACCCACCCAGGCCAAGCTTGTCCCCACCTCCCCTCCTTGTCCTCCCTTACCCACCCAGGCCAAGCTTGTCCCCACCTCCCCTCCTTGTCCTCCCTTACCCACCCAGGCCAAGCTTGTCCCCACTTCCCCTCCTTGTCCTCCCTCACCCACCCAGGCCAAGCTTGTCCCCACCTCCCCTCCTTGTCCTCCCTTACCCACCCAGGCCAAGCTTGTCCCCACCTCCCCTCCTTGTCCTCCCTTACCCACCCAGGCCAAGCTTGTCCCCACCTCCCCTCCTTGTCTTCCCTGACCCACCCAGGCCAAGTTTATCCCCACCTCTGTCTTTAGCCCCCCTCCCTTCTTCTCAAACACATTTACACCCCTCTATACATGTAACTACTCATCCATTCTCCTTCATTCACACACAACATATACCCTATACCTCCACACACTCATGCTCTCCCGCCCTCCTTCACATATTCATATTCACCCTCCTTCACTCTTCCATTCACATGCATAGACACATACCCACACATACACCCACTCACACCCTCTTGCCCACACAAACACACATCCATTATTATTTACAATTGTTGACTTACATGCTATATTTCCTCTTTTATATTGTCTTTTCAGAGTCCATGTTTCTCATTGGCATTGGCTAATTCTATTGTTACTTCCTAGAGAAGAACAGTTACTTGAGGACAATAGAGTCTATATTGTATTGGGGGGAGGGGGAAGGAATATTGTCTCAATTTCAGTTGGTCTGGGGCATCACTGTATGTAGCCTAGTGAACTTATCGTTTTTTTCCTGCTTCTGCCTCTCCTCAGGGCACTGTGTTCTCTTTCAACTGGAAAGGTTTCTTGCAGCCTGTTCAGGGCTTCATCAGTGCTTGTGAACTCCATTCTCTGTGTTCCCTTCCATACCTACAGTACTGCCGGGAATCAGAGTTGAGACTTGATTCCTTTTATCTCCAGTGACTGTCTGATCAGAATGAATTGCTTGCGTTTTTTTCTCAGTCTAGCAGACAGGTCCTGGACGAATCAAATGGACTGGCCGTGGACCTTGATCTCTTTATAACCCTGTTCCCTCAGAATGTTGAATTTGGTCTGATAGTTCCACAGATTAAAGATTACCAAGCGAGGATATTTAGCGTTCTTCTGCTTCACGCCGATCCGATGTCTTCGCTCCAGATCCTCCGGTAATACATTCACACTAAGCTCCTCCAATATCAGCTTGATCACATAGCTGGAAAGGTCTGCTTTTTTCTTGTCTTCTGGT
>NC_138295.1:72052500-72250000 GCF_965601325.2 Salmo salar | reverse complement strand
CTCCAAGCCCTTCATGACTCTAGGAATCAGCATCTTGTACAGAGTCCACCTGGTAAGACAGACAGACACACCAGAGCAGTTGGGTGTATTGGATTTCCCTAAATGCTGTTTGTGCTATCCTGTTTATTTTATGGGCTGTGACAATGCATTTCTTTGAGGCTGTCGAGGATATCTGAATCTGATTCGGAAAGATAGAATGGATAGGTCTTATAGAGTTCATGGTTGTACATTGCACACGTTTACTGTTCAATCCTCTGAGGCTTACATTTGTTGCATTATGAACAGCTTCACATTGCAGAGATGATGTGTTGTACAGTTGCAGGGAAGAACACTGCCCATCTGTGGTTGAAAGAGGAACTACATGCCAGCTATGTAATGTCATGTAATAGGGCCACTCCAACCTGTCCTATCTCTCTCTCTGTCTCTGTTTTAGGGGAGGAAACCGGGGTATTTCTCCTTCCTGGACCCCTTCTCTCCGGCTGTTTGGCTCTTCATGCTGCTCGCCTACCTGGCTGTCAGCTGTGTGCTCTTCCTGGCTGCAAGGTAAGTGCATGAGAGAGCACCACAGTAACCCAGGGCAACAGGAACAGGAAACTAGTGAGGAACTCTGGGATTGTTTGTGCATTTTGGTTGACACAATTGAATAATAATGAGTTACAGTAGCTTATATACACACCAAATTAAAATGCTTTGGTTGAGATAGACAGATGTTGTGTACAGAGGTCCTTATGGTCCTTTCTCTCCTCTACACTCATCTAGAACCTAAAAGGGTTCTTCGGCTGTCCTCGTAGAAGAACCCTTTGAAGAACCCTTTTGGGTTTCATGTGGAACCCTTTCCACAGAGGGTTCTACATGGAACCCAAAAGGGTTCTACCTGAAACCAAAAAGGGTTCTCCTATGGGGACAGCCAAAGAACCCTTATGGAACCTTTTTTTCTAAGAGTGTTCTCCTCTCCTCCTCTCATACTCCCAGGTTGAGTCCCTATGAGTGGTACAACCCCCACCCGTGTCTGCAGGGGCACAAGGACATGCTGGAGAACCAGTACACCCTAGGGAACAGCCTGTGGTTCCCTGTCGGAGGCTTCATGCAGCAGGGCTCTGAGATCATGCCCCGTGCCCTGTCCACACGCTGCGTCTCAGGGGTCTGGTAAGTGTGTGTGTGTGTGTGTGTGTGTGTGTGTGTGTGTGTGTGTGTGTGTGTGTGTGTGTGTGTGTGTGTGTGTGTGTGTGTGTGTGTGTGTGTGTGTGTGTGTGTGTGTGTGTGTGTGTGTGTGTGGTGTGTGTGTGTGTGTGTAGATGGGTGGTTAAGTATGTCTCAGTCTGTATTTCTGAGTTAGTGGCTCTCTGTCACCCTCTCCTCTCTCATTTCTCTCTGATTCTATCAAACTCTATTTTCTCGGACTCTCTCTCTCTCTCTCTCTCTCTCCGCCTCTCTGTCTCTCTCTCTGCCTCTCTCTCTCTGCCTCTCTCTCTCTGTCTCTCTGTCTCTGTCTCTCTCTCTGTCTCTCTGTCTCTGTCTCCCTCTCTGTCTCTCTCTGACGGTCTCACTTCTCCCTTTCTTTCCCCTCAGTCCTACCTCTCTTTCCCTCTCTCTATCCCCCCTCTCCTTCTCTTACTCTCTCTAACTCTGTCTCTGTCTTCTCCCAGGTGGATGTTTACGCTGATCATCATCTCCTCCTACACGGCCAACCTGGCAGCCTTCCTGACCGTCCAGAGGATGGAGGTGCCCATCGAGTCTCCTGACGACCTGGCCGACCAGACCAACATCGAGTATGGCACTATCCACGGGGGGAGCACCATGACTTTCTTCATGGTACGGCCTGACGCTGGCCCTGGGGGGGGGGCATATATAGAGCTTTGAATGGAGAACGACTGGTAGGGAGGTGTGTGTGTGGGTGTGTGTGCTGTTGTTGTAGTATTTGCCGACCTGTCTCAGATCGCTCCTATTTGTATGTGTGTGTATGGTGAAGTGTGTATGTGTTTGAGCACAGTGTGTGTGTGTAGTTGTTTCCCTATTTGCTGGCATGTCTCTGAGCTCCTGTTGTGTTCTTTATGGCTGTTAGTGTTAAGTGGCTGAGTGTCAGTGTTTGCTTATGTAAGAGC
Organism: Salmo salar; assembly: GCF_965601325.2. Taxonomy (NCBI): domain Eukaryota; kingdom Metazoa; phylum Chordata; class Actinopteri; order Salmoniformes; family Salmonidae; genus Salmo; species Salmo salar. The sequence goes on along the minus strand of NC_138295.1, from coordinate 72,247,898 downwards.
TGCTGGCATCTGTGTCGGCATCTGTGTTTGTCAGTGTGTTTGGACTGTGTGTTTGAGTGTGCATGTGTGTTGGTGAGTAAGTCTTTAGGTGTGTGTGGGGGTTAAAGTGTGATTGCTTGTTTGTGTATCTTTATTGTGTGTATGTTCATTGTGCTTACCCAGACCTCCCTTGATGCTACATCATCCCTCTCTCCACCTACCTCTGTACACACTAACTGTACACACTACCAAAGAGTCCTTCACATCCAACCCATTTTACATCTCACCCGTTTTGTTGCATATACAATACTGTATCTAACTGGTTGCTGTTACCTTGACTCTGTGTCTATGCTGTTCCTTAGCATGACATATTGTATGTACACTACCACCTGGCGTTTGATTCAGCTGCATCTGGATAAAGGATAATGCATCTGTTTAATTATGAGGAAATATGAGGAAATGTATATATCTCTCTTTTCCTACCCCTCCATCTCTATCCCTTCTCCCCCCTCCCTTCTCCTCCCTCCCCTTTCCCTTTCCTACCCCTCCATCTCTTTCCGCCACCCCCCCACCTCCCTCCCTCCAGAACTCGCGCTACCAGACATACCAGCGCATGTGGAACTACATGCACTCCAAGCAGCCCAGTGTGTTTGTGAAGAGCACGGAGGAGGGCATCGCCCGCGTGGTCAACTCTAAATATGCCTTCCTCCTGGAGAGCACCATGAATGAGTACTACCGCAAACTCAACTGTAACCTCACCCAGATAGGTGGTCTGCTGGACACCAAGGGCTACGGCATCGGCATGCCACTGGGTGAGAGAGGGATGGAGGTATGGGGGGAGAGAGGTATGGAGAGAGGTATGGGGAGAGAGAGAGGGATGGAGGGATGTATGGGGAGAAAGAGGGATGGGGAGGGAGGTATGGGGGAGAGAGGAATGGAGGGAGGGAGGTATGGGGTCATAGGGATGGAAGGAGGTATGGGGAGAGAGAGAGGGATGGAGGGATGTATGGGGAGAAAGAGGGATGGGGAGGGAGGTATGGGGGAGAGAGGAATGGAGGGAGGGAGGTATGGGGTCATAGGGATGGAAGGAGGTATGGGGAGAGAGGAATGGAGGGAGGGAGGTATGGGGTCATAAGGATGGAAGGAGGTATGGGGAGAGAGAGAGGGATGGAGGGATGTATGGGGAGAGAGAGAGGGATGGGGAGAGAGGGATGGGAGGAGGTATGGGGAGAGAGGGATGATGGAGGGAGGTATGTGGGGAGAGAGGGCTGGAGGGAGGGAGGTATGGGGGAGAAAGGGATGGAGGGAGGTATAGGAGGACAGAGGGATGGAGGGGGGAGGTATGGGGGAGAGATGGATGGAGGGAGGGATGGATGGAGGATGGCATGTGGGGAGAAATGGGAGAGAGGGATGGAGGGAGGGATGTATGGGGGAGAGATGGATGGGAAAGAGGAGAGATGGAGAGATGGGAAAGAGAGAATAAGAGATTGGGTGAGAATGGTAGTGAAATGGAGGGAGGATGGGAGACAGGGAGAGACGGGGGAGTGGTACAACCCACAACATCTGGATGAGAAGGGGAGGAGACCATAAGCCTTTTAATTCCTCTTCCTCTCCATCTTTAATCCCCTCTTTCTCCTCCTCCCTCTTTCCTTTCGTCCTCCTAGGCTCTCCGTTCAGAGAGGAGATCACTATGGCCATCCTGCACCTGCAGGAGAACAACAGGCTGGAGATCCTGAAGAGGAGGTGGTGGGAGGGAGGACAGTGCCCTAAAGAAGAGGACCACAGAGCCAAGGGTCAGTACACTACTCTGTTTCCAGTGTCTTTACAGCTCTGTATCTCAACTGATGTCTGAGTGTTCTGAATGTACGAATGTACTGTAAAATGGGAGATTACCAGGGTCTGTGGTTTTGTGCGTGTAACTGTTCTTGTGTCATATCAGGGGCATATTGATGGTACTGTGTGTGTGTGTGTGTGTGTGTGTGTGTGTGTGTGTGTGTGTGTGTGTGTGTGTATTAACCATCATGTCTCTCCTCAACAGGTCTTGGCATGGAGAACATCGGGGGTATCTTCGTGGTGTTGATCTGTGGCCTCATCATTGCTGTGTTCGTGGCCATCATGGAGTTTGTGTGGTCGACGCGCTGCTCTTCAGAGACAGACGAGGTACGCCCTCCCTCCTGCCCTCGCCAACACCACAGACCCACCCCAGTAGGTCCCCATGGCAACACACCAACCCTGACTCCCCATCCTCTGCAGCGTGTGTGTGTTTGTTGGGCCGCCTCTGGAACTGTGTGTGTGTGTTCGTCGGGCTGCTTCTAGCACCATTTGTGTGTGTGTATGTTAATCAGTGTGTGTCTAGTCTGTGTGTTTCACTGTTGGGTTTGCTATGTATTGTGCATGGGTGATGAGGGTGGCTATTTTTACACCTGAACCTCAAATGAAGCAGGACAGATTTCTCCTGTGAACAGATCAGGGTCCAGTCACATGTTGTGATGTTGTGTGAACGTACCTGTGTTGGCATGCTATAGTATTAGCGTTGGTGAATGATCGCGGGAGGGTATTTTGACTGTGATCAGAAAGTGTTGATGTTTAGTACAGGGTATGGATAAGCCAATATTGTGATGCCAATATTTGCTTGCATAAGAAGCCGTGTGTAATGATTTCCCTGGCATTAAATGTCACGATCTATCTTCTTTTACATGCCTCACATGCTGGTACTCTTCGTTTCCATTCTTGGATCACTCATCTCTCTGTGTGTCTGCCACACCTGTCATTCTGTCAATCAGTGTCTGTTTTCTGATAATGAATACTGTTTCTGTTTGTGTAAGAGTATTATTCATCATTGTTATGATTTTGTAGATTAGAATATTCCATAATGTCTATGTCTATGTGTCCTTGTTGGTGCATTTTGTTGGAACTTTTTGTGCAAGTGTGTGATGCTGTTGGAATGTTAAGAGGTGTGTGTGTGTGTCTGTTTGGGTGTGTTTGAGTTGTTTGTCTTCATGCAACTCAGTTTGCGGGCCTGCCTGTTTGTTCATAGTTCATTATGTACCATTATATATTATATATAATGTGTAATGAACACAATTTGTTCTGCTCAGTTGGTTATTTGTATGGATTGTATTAACTCTCTCTGCTCTTTGGATATTCTCCAACCTCTATCCATCTCTACATCTCCCCTCATTATCTCCAAATCATTTCTATTCATTACCACTTTCATTGCCATCCCCCCATTTCTACCTTTCTATCCCCTCATTCGGTTCTCCTCTCCTCCTACCATCTCTTTTACTCCACCTCCACCCTGTTTCTGCTTTCCTTCTCTTTTTTGCTTCCCCTCGCCTTCCTACTCTCCCCCTCCCTACTCTCCCCCCTCTATCTCTCTACCTTTGCCTTCCCTCTTTTTCCTCCGTCTGTCTACTTTGCTTTTGTGGCCCCCTATCTCTCCCTATGCTCCTCTTCCTGTCGTCCCTCTCTCTCTCCTCTGTCCTCTCAGGTGTCTGTCTGTCAGGAGATGCTCACCGAGTTCCGAAACGCCGTCTCCTGTAAGAAGAGTTCCCGTTCCCGTCGTCGCCGCCCCCTGGGCAACTCCGCGGCCCTCCGCCACCCCACCCGCATCGCCCTGGGGGCCCAGCGGCCACTCCGCCTCGTACGGGAGATGCGACTAAGCAACGGCAAGCTCTACAGTGGCTCGGGACCCTTGACTGGGGGAGCAGGGGGGCCAGGAGGGGGTGCAGGGGCTGGGGGAGGTCCCTCAGACATGGGCCCCGGGCCTCAGCGACTCCTGGAGGACCCTCTGGGGGCCAACACCACCCCTCCTCACCCGCCCCAGCCGCAGGCCCCTGTGGCGCTCCCTCGCAGCTGCACGCACGTCAGGATCTGCCACGAGTGCAGGAGGATCCAGAGCCTGAGGTCAGGGATGGGGTCCACGAGGATCCCCCCCTCATCTGCACCCTTGCCCCGCCTGCCCCCTCCTCCTGCCCCCTCCTCCTCCAACACAGACAGCGAGGGGGGAGGGGGGTCCAGCCCCCGGCAGCTCCCCCAGAGCACCCCTGCACCCTGCCTACCCATACCACCCCCACAGAGCAGCATCGACACAGACCTTCTGGGGAAGCAGGACTAAGACTGACGAACTAGGAGGGGCTAGAGGGTATATGGGGGCAAGTTAATGGTGACTTAACTGATGTTTTGAGCTGCTCAGTGACACACTATTCTGTGACCCTCTGTACATTGGCCTCCAGGAGGGAACTACAGGGAGAGAAGGAGGGAGAAAGAGAGAGAATTAGAGGGCTCAAAGACGTTGTGAGACGTTGTGAGATGTGTGATGAAGCAATGGAAAGGATGTATTTGCACAGATACCAAAAGACACACCCATACAGAAGGAGAAAGAAGGAGAGACTTCCTTTGCTCTCCAGCACTCTGCCCAGCTGGTTCTGATATTAGCCCAGTCTGTTCACAGAACCATGCTCCACTATGTTCTGGCTTTGTGATTTACTTGAAGCTGGCTGCTCGGTTCTTATCTTGACTTACCAGTGGACCAATCAGGACTGAGCTACACTGGATAAAGCAGTCAGGTAGCGCACATAATTTGATGCCAGACCTACTGGTTTCTCTGTTGGTCTCTCTCTGTTCTCTCCACTCTCTCTCTCCATCTCTCTCTCTCTTTCCCTTTCCATGGTACCACAGACTCTCATCTAGAGTTGGCCAGCTCTTCCGCTCTGGACGGTGACCACTGGAGGAGGAGCCCACATCGATCCTGGAGGACCTTTAATCTATGTAACATACAACAACTGAAGACTTTAAAACTGACTCAGAGAATGATATGATTTTCCAGATTTTTTTGTTGTTGTCTTTGTCGTTTGGTTACCATTGTTCTAAGTGGAAGTTACAGAAAAATAAAGACTATGTATGTGACTAATGTGGTGGATCACGACACACTATGAAGAAAAGACTCCCCTGAGGTTCACTGTGTGGATGAGGTGTTTTGTCCATCTGTGGACCCCGTAGCTGCTTTTGAAACGACATTGAAGAAAGTGGATTTGGCTGGAAATGAGTTGCAACAAAGTCAGATATGCATAATATAATTGCTGAGTGCGTGTGTGTGTGTGTGTGTGTGTGTGTGTGTGTGTGTGTGTGTGTGTGTGTGTGTGTGTGTGTGTGTGTGTGTGTGTGTGTGCGTGTGTGCGTGTGTGCGTGCGTGCGTGCGTGCGTGCGTGCGTGTGTGCACGCGCAGAGGTCTGTAAGTGAGAGAAACAAATGATCATACCATTTCAGTGTAAGTATATGATAATCAGAGGCTTTGCGATGTGAAATGACTTGTTATCCTGGAGAATACTTGCCAAGCCTTTTCTCCTCTTTACCTCTGTTCATAGCACAGAGAGAGATGAAGAGGAGAGAGAGAGGAAGAGGAGAGAGGAAGAGGAGAGAGAGAGAAAAAGGAGAGAGCAATGGAGAGAGGAAGAAGAGAGAGATGAAGAGGTGTGAGAGAAAGACAAAAAATAGGAACGCAACAGTGAGGAACAGAGAGATAAAGGAGGACTGTATCAGAATGACAAATCCCTAATTGAACTACTTCCATAATGAGATCTCTCCTGATCTGGTAATTCTGGGCAGCATCTTGCTGGGGGCTTGGCTCTGCTGCCGGGAGGCTGGGACTAAAGCTTCCCTGCTCTACATCCCGTTGAACTGGCTGTCTGCAGCACAGACGCCTGCCAGAGCTCCACACAGAGCTCCACACCACCCTGAGCCCTCTCATTACAGCCTGTGGAGCTTTAGATCTGGTAATTATTCCCCTTTAATAACTAATAGCCACACAATGACTACGGAGGAGACTGAGGTCATGGTTTAATGTTATAAAAGTATGACGGGGAATACTGTTACAGGGTTCAAGCCTTTCTGAGGATTTCTGCTGCCTCTCTCACATATACACCACAGATCATCACACACACACACACACACATAACCATGCAACCTAAGAAATACATAATTATTTCTGTGTTCTTCTATTGAACCCACAGTGCAGCAGTGAGCCAGACACACACAGCTGCATAGGTCACCACATAGTCTGTGATCTTCCTCTAGTCTCAACTCAATGCTGTGAAACCACTGGATGGCTTTGTTCCAATACACTTCATTGGCCACCTTTCCTCATCTCCTTTCCTACACAACAATTGATCTTACAGGGATAGACAGGTGAAAGCACTGGTGCATCTCTAACCTGTCCTTTCACCTATTAGTGGTGAAGAAGGAAAGGAGATAAGAAAAGGAAGACCTTTGAGTATTGGGACGCATAACAATGTCAGGGGGAGGGAAGGAGGGGTAGCCAAAGTTAATCAGAGGGGTGTCTGTGAGGGGAGAGAGTTTACTCAACAACAAAAACTTTTCTGTTCTCTCTGTTATTTTTTCATATTTCTATACTAGTGCTAAATGGGTTATTAAAAGAATGACGTTGAATATTATGAATACATTTGTATTATTATTATTGTTCCTATTGAAGTACGGATTTATAGGAGGTTGCTGCTGTTTTGGGGAGATGGGTGGGTGGGGGGAGGGTGTGGGGCAGGGGTGGGTTGATAGAGGTAAGAGGTGACGGGTATGTCCTCTCCATAGCAACCACCTGGTGTTAAAGCCTATAGACACACTAACTCGTTTGGAATAAAAAAATATTCAAACTGTCCAAGCTGGCATGATGTATCGTCTGTTCCTGCAGTGTTAAAGTGTGTGTCTGTGTGCATGTGCAATACGTGGGCACTTGTGTGTTTGTCTGTGTGTGCACGTGTGTGTCTGACAATTTGTCTTTTATTGTATGTTTCTCAGTTTCAGGCTGAGCACCTAATTATTTTGTGGTATCCATCTTAGCTGGGTCTTTCCACTGATAGTGTCTTTTGGGTAGTTTAATAACTATTGATTTCACTACATTTTAACATTCTGTCATAAAGAGCACATGTTCACCTTCATAACAAACATGTTTTATCTCCAGAGGTTAAAAGAAGAAAAATGACCATAAAAGGTGACAATTAAAGTAACAGGGTTGAATGTTATAGGTTTGACGATTTCATCTTACAGTTTTTTACAATTGCTAACACACTAAAATGACATGCACAGCACACTTATTTAAACTGACACACAGAGAGCAAAACCTCTTCTCAAGTCTCCAAAAGTCTAAACACATTTTCTGCTTTACACACATTTTGCAATTCAAAATGGCACTTTTTAAATCCACTGCACACGGTTCTCTGCATAAGACACAACAATCTGACATAAAGTCACATGTTTGCCATTTCAAAATACTGCCATTCAAAATGACACTACATGAGCTAATTGGCCAATACATGTGCCACCTGGCCAAACACCTCAATGGTTAATGGTTACCACTTCAATCAGGAAGTAAGCACTATGAAAAGACCACAGGTGAGCACCTTTTGTTTTACAACAACAATGGAAGCCGTTGCAGAGTGAGGAAGAGGAAGAGGGAGGGTGAGAATGAGAGGGGGAGGAAGAGTGAGAGGTAGGGGTAGAGCTGGTAGAGGAGTTCATGGCCAAAGAAGACAACAACTTTCAAATGAAATCAGAGCAACCTTAGTTGATCATGTCATCAACCATGGGCTGACAATGCGAGAGGCTGGACAGAGAGTGCAGCCCAACTTGAGCCGTTTTACTGTCGCCTGTGTCATCCGGACATTTAGACTGGAGTACAGGTATGTAACCAACATTTCTTTCACACTATGTAGTACACCCCATGTCATAGTGTATCAGTTGGGTGACACCTGTTTACTTCATGAACGGCTGATGTCATACACTAACTGCACAAATTTCCTGTAGAATTTACTCTACTGTGGGGGAAATATCTTTAGGCTGCATTGTCCAAGCCCTATATTTTTGTTTTTTTGTTTTTCTAAAGGACTGAGAGACGCAACCATGGTGGAGGAAGGGGCCAAATGTTCACCGGGTTAAAGGAAGCTGCCATTGTAAAATTGGTTTTGGAAAATAATGAAATCAGATTACGAGAAATTCAAAGCCACATCATCCAAGACAACACCATATTCAACAACATTCAACGAGTCAGTCTGTTCACATTGACTCGCATTCTCAAGCGAAACCAAATCAGAATGAAACAACTTTATAAGGTGCCGTTTGAGAGAAACTCTCAAAGAAACAAAGAGTTCAGACGAGCATATGTGGATGTAAGTACAATATTGACTGCAGTACACTACACGCAACATTGTTTCCCGGTGTACTGGATAACACCATATTGACTGCTTTTGTTCTTTGTTTTCAGGGAGTACTGGAAATGGATGCTCATGCAATCCCACATGAGTTCATCTTTATAGATGAGGCTGGGTTCAACCTAGCAAAGACCAGAAGAAGGGGGAGAAACGTCATTGGCCACAGAGCCATTATAGATGTTCCTGGCCAACGTGGTGGGAACATCACAATGTGCACTGCCATCTCCAATACGCATGGTGTCCTCCACCGTCATGCCAACCTTGGACCATACAACACAGCCCATATTCTCACATTTCTGGACAGACTCCACAACATTCTCATACCACCAGAGCGCATGAATGATGCAGACCATCAAAGAACCCGGTACTTTGTAGTATGGGACAACGTGAGCTTTCATCGTGCAGCCCCAGTCCAAAACTGGTTTGCTGACCACGCACCATTTCTCGTGCAATACCTCCCACAATACTCATCATTTCTGAACCCCATAGAAGAGTTATTTTCGGCATGGCGGTGGAAGGTATACGACCGGCAGCCCTTTGTGCGCATGCCTCTTGTGCAGGCTATGGAAGAGGCATGTGATGAGATTGATGTGGGTGCGATTCAGGGATGGATAAGGCACTCAAGGCGCTTCTTCCCTCGATGTCTGGCAAGGGAAGATATTGCCTGTGATGTGGACGAGGCTGCCTAATGATGCTGCCTAATTATTTTTCTTGACTCTTTTTTTCTTTTTTTAATATATATTTTTTCTGCACATTTTTTCAGAAATTTTCTTTTTCAGTTGACTGTTTTTTTGTGAGCATATTTTTGTTCAGTCCAATGTAAATATATCTGCTGTGCATATGTTGCACTGACTTGTTTGGTGAAAAATGTAAAATAAAATCTTTCAACAGCATGTGTGTGTATCTGCAAATATTTCTGTGCATCTGAAGAATTTTCAACAATTTGAACTATTTTAGTATTATGGTAAAGCATAGTAAAGATGAGAGTGCTTTTCATTATGCCCAACAGTGTGTAATTGGTTAGACAAAAATCTGGTAATATGAATGAAGTGTGTGCCATTTCGTGCAAACGTTTGATTTTGATAATGCTATATGTAGTTTTGGTTGCAGTGCTTCATTTTGCAGAATATATGAGGTATTTTGCAGTTTGGGTGTGTGGTTTTGTGAATTGTGTTAAGTATTTTGATAAAACCAGCCTAGTTTGCAAAATTGTGTTTTAGCAATTGGGAAAAATGAAAATAGCATGTGCAGGAGAGGTAAGAAAAAAAATGTGAGAGGCTTGTAGGCACCTCCCTCTTTCAAATGTTTATAAAAGATAACCATACAAAAATGTATCTAACATTTTTAAGACAGATTAGTGCTAAAATGACCGTCTGTTCAATTACTTGAATTCCATTTAGTTAGTTCTCTAGAGGGAAATCAAATAACTCACGAGAGAAATCAAGTCAAGAACAATGTGGGACGCTGGGTTGAAGGGAGTTGTAGTTTTCAATAAGCAAATATTCAACCTTGTTCAGCGCAGAAACTTGGTAATTAACTACAATGACCCTAATCCATTGCACCTGTTGTTTCCAGCTCAGAGACTGTCACTTGTTGCCATTACCACAAAGTTATAAAACCCTCCCTATTTCTACAATTTCTCTTCATAAAATGTGATTTTAAACCTTACCTTAACCACACTGCTAACCTTATGCCTAACCCTCACTTTATGACCAAAAAGCAAATTTTTGTTTTCATGAATTTGTACAACATAGCCAATTTTGACTTTGTCGCTGTGCTATCTCATGGAAACTCACAGAGACTTATACCGTTTTAAGCCTGCTACATTTTTATTTTTATTAACTAGGCAAGTCAGTTAAGAACAAATTCTTATTTACAATGACAGCCTACCACCGGCCAAATCCAGACAATGCTGGGCCAATTGTGCACCGCCCTATGGGACTCCCAATCACGGCCAGATGTGACACAGCCTGGATTCGTACCAGGGGTAGTACTAGTGACACCTCTTGCACTGAGATGCAGTGCCTTAGACTGCTGCGCCACTCGGGAGCCGTTAGATACACACCGATCACATGAGAGAGGAATGTACACAACACAATGACTAGAGGGATAGAGAAAATTGGTGAAAGTATGCTTTATCTAATTTGAAGAACTAGTAAAATGATTTCAGCTCTGGAGCTGATATTGCTTGAGCAAAGATGAGATGATGACTTTAAGGAATGAAAAACAATATAGTCATTAAATAAATACTAAGTAATATACACAACTGAAATATTTTATTATTTCATAGTAATTTTCATAGTAATGTTTCATGAACTGAAATAAAAGAGCCCAGAAATGTTCCATACGCACAAAAAGCTTATTTCTTTCAAATTTTATGAACCAATTTGTTTATATCTCTGTTAGTGAGCATTTCTCCTTTGCCAAGAAAATCCATTTACCTGGCAGGTGTGGCATATCAACGTTGATTAAACAGTATAGTCATTACACAGGTGCACCTTATGCAGTTCTGTCACACAACACAATGGCACAGATGTCTCAAGTTTTGAGGGAGCGTGAAATTGGCATGCTGACTGCAGGAATGTCCACTTGAGCTGTTGCCAGAGAATTGAATGTTCATTCTCTACCATAAGCCGCCTACAATGTCATTTTATAGAATTTGGCTGTACGTCCAACCGGCCTCACAACAGCAAACTACGTGTAACCTCTCCAGCCCAGGACCACCACATCCAGATAAAATATTGAATTTGGCCTTTACCATTATAGCCCATAGAAACACTGAAACACACATTGAATAACATACAGTATTAATAGTTGGCAAAAAGACAGTCAAAAAACAAATAATGAGGAATAATGTTTTGATGTGTCTGTCCTATATTCAGACCCCATGACTTTTTCCACATTTTGTTACATTACAGCCTTATTCTAAACTAAATTAAATTACTTTTTCCCCTCCTCAATCTACATACAATACACCATAATGACATCGCGAAAACAGGTTTTTAGAAATGTTTGCAAATGTCTATATATAAAAAAATTATTTACATAAGTATTCAGAACCTTCGCTATGAGACTCGAAATTGAGCTCAGGACAGGTGTATCCTGTTTCCATTGATCATCCTTGAGATGTTTCTACAACTTGATTGGTAAATTCAATTGATTGGACTTGATTTGGAAAGGCACACACCTGTCTATATACAGTTGAAGTCTGAAGTTAACATACACTTAGGTTGGAATCATTAAAACTTGTTTTTCAACCACTCCATACATTTCTTGTTAACAAACTATAGTTTTCGCAAGTCGGTTAGGACATCTATTTTGTGCATGACCCAAGTAATTTTTCCAACAATTGTTTACAGACATATTATTTCACTTATAATTCACTGTATCACTATTCCAGAGGGCCAGAAGTTTACATACACTAAGTTGACTGTGCCTTTAAACAGCTTGGAAATGATGTAATTTGAGTCAATTGGAGGTGTACCTGTGGATGTATTTCAAGGTCTACCTTCAAACTCAGTGTGTCTTTGCTTGACATCATGGGAAAATCAAAAGAAATAAGTCAAGACCTCAGGAAAAAAAATGTAGACCTCGACAAGTCTGGTTCATACTTGGGAGAAATTTCCAAATGCCTGAAGGTACCACGTTTATCTGTACAAACAATAGTACGCAAGTATAAACACCATGGGACCACGCAGTCGTCATACCGCTCAGGAAGGAGACGTGTTCTGTCTCTTAGATATGAACGTACTTTGGTGCGAAAAGTGCAAATCAATCCCAGAACAACAGCAAAGGAACTTGTGAAGATGCTGGAGGAAACAGGTACAAAAGTATCTATATCCACAGTAAAACGAGTCCTATATCGACATAACCTGAAAGGCCGCTCAGCAAGGAAGAAGCCACTGCTCCAAAACCTCCATAAAAAGCCAGATTATGGTTTACAACTGCACATCGGAACAAAGATCGTACTTTTCTGAGAAATGTCCTCTGGTCTGATGAAACAAAAATAGAACTGTTTGGCCATAATGACATCGTTATGTTTGGAGGAAAAAGGGGGAGGCTTGCAATCCAAAGAACTGTAAGGCTGTCGTGAGAGAGAGTAGACCAAAGTGTAGCGGAGTTAGTGTTCATCATTGAATATTTAATCACAGAAAGAACACTATACAAACAAAACAAGAAAACTGACAGCCAAACAGTCCTGTCAGGTGCAAACACTAACAGAAACAACTACCCACAAAACCCAAAGGAAAAACATGCTCCTTATGTGTGACTCCCAATCAGCAACAACGAGCTTCAGCTGTGCCTGATTGGGAGCCACACACGGCCCAAAACAAAGAAATACAAAAACATAGAAAAAGGAACATAGAACGCCCACCCAATGTAACACCCTGGCCTAACCAAAATAAAGAACAAAAACCCCTCTCTATGGCCAGGGCGTTACAGTACCCCCCCCCCCCCCCCCCAAGGTGCGGACTCTGGCCGCAAAACCTGACACTGAAGGGGAGGGTCCGGGTGGGCCTTCTTACGGCGGCGGCTCAGGTGCGGGACGTGGCCTCTGGCCGCGCCGAAGGTCTGGTGGGCGACCCTGACTGCGCCCGGCTGGTGGGCGGCGATGGCTGCGCCCGGCTGGCGGGCGTCCCTGGCGGCTCCGGAGGCACTGACCCAGGATTCACCAGGCTGGGGAGATATGAAGGAGGCCTGGCGCTGGGCGCAGGCACAGGACTCACCAGTCTGGCGGGCTGCTCTGGCGGCTCCGGCGGCTCCGGGCTGGCGGGCGGCTCTGGCGGCTCTGGCGGCTCTGGCCCAGGATTCACCAGGCTGGGGAGACATGAAGGAGGCCTGGCCCTGGGCACAGGCACAGGACTCACCAGGCTGGGGAGACATGAAAGAGGCCTGGCCCTAGGCGTAGGCACAGGACTCACCAAGCTGGCGGGCGGCTCTGACTGCTCTGGACAGGCGGCCGGCTCTGGCGGCTCCTGACTGGCGGGCGGCTCTGACGGCTCCTGACTGGCGGGCGGCTCTGGCGGCTCCTGACTGGCGGGTGGCTCTGGCGGCTCCGGACTGGCGGGCAGCTCTGGCGGCTCCGGACTGGCGGGCAGCTCTGGCGGCTCTGGACTGGCAGGCAGCTCTGGCGGCTCCTGACTGGCGAGACTCACTGGAGGCCTAGTCCTGGGAGGTGGCACAGGACGGACCAGGATGGGGAGACCCACTGGAGGCCTGGACCTAGGAGGAGGCACAGGACGGACCAGGATGGGGAGACCCACTGGTGGCCTGGACCTAGGAGGAGGCACAAGACGGACCAGGATGGGGAGACCCACTGGTGGCCTGGACCTAGGAGGAGGCACAAGATGGATCAGGATGGGGAGACCCACTGGAGGCTTGGACCGAGGAGGAGGCACAGGATATACCGGGCTGTGGGGGAGCACTGGAGTTCTGGTATGTATGCTCGACATGCTTACTCCAGGCTGAATGCCCACTTTGGCCCGGCACGGGCGGAGAGCAGGCATTGGGCGAACTGGACCCTCCCAGCGCGCTGGAGACACAGTACGCAACGCCGGCGCAGGATAACCTGGACCGAGGAGGCACACTGGAGACCAGATGCGCTGAGCTGGCACCATCCGCCCTGGCTCGATGCCTGCACTCGCATGGCACTTGCGGGGGGCTGGTATGTAGCGCACCGGGCTTTGAACACGCACTGGGGACACCGTGCGCTCCACAGCATAACACGGTGTCTTACCAGTACCACGCTGCTTCCGGTAAGCACAGGGAGTTGGCTCAGGTCTACCGCCTGACTCCGCCAATCTCCCCGTGTGCCCCCCCAACATTTTTTGGGGGGGCTGCCTCTCGTGTCCTACCTGCCTCCCAGGCAGCTTGTCACAGTGGTCCCGCAATTGCTCCCATGTCCAGTCAATCCTTGACTCCAACACCTCCAGCGACCAGGATGCCATCTCCTCCCGAGCGCGCTGCTTCCAATAGTCCTCCTTGACTTCCATCTGCCCTCTTCTCCGCTGCTTGGTCTTTTTGTGGTGGGTAATTCTGTAAGGGCTGTCGTGAGAGAGAGTAGACCAAGGTGCAGTGGAGTTAGTGTTCATCATTGAATATTTAATCACAGAAAGAACACTATACAAACAAAACAAGAAAACTGACAGCCAAACAGTCCTGTCAGCAACAACGAGCTTCAGCTGTGCCTGATTGGGAGCCACACACGGCCCAAAACAAAGAAATACAAAAACATAGAAAAAGGAACATAGAACGCCCACCCAATGTAACACCCTGGCCTAACCAAAATAAAGAACATAAACCCCTCTCTATGGCCAGGGCGTTACAAGAACACCATCCCAACCGTGAAGCACGGGGGTGGCAGCATCATGTTGTGGGGGTGCTTTGCTGCAGGAGGGACTAGTGCACTTCACAAAATAGTTGGAATCATGAGGGAGGAACATTATGTGGATATATTGAAGCAACATCTCAAGACATCAGTCAGGAAGTTAAAGCTTGGTCACAAATGGGTCTTCCAAATGGACAATGACCCCAAGCATACTTCCAAAGTTGTGGCAAAATGGCTTAGGGACAACAAAGTCAAGGTATTGGAGTTGCCATCACAAAGCACTGACCTCAATCCTATAGAACATTTGTGGGCAGAACTGAAAAAGCGTGTGCGAGTAAGGAGGCCTTCAAACCTGACTCAGTTACACCAGCTCTGTCAGGAGGAATGGGCCAAAATTCACCCAACTTATTGTGGGAAGCTTGTGGAAGGCTACCCGAAACGTTTGACCAAAGTTAAACAATTTAAAGGCAATGCTACCAAATAGTACTTGAGTGTATGTAAACTTCTGACCCACTGGAAATGTGATGAAAGAAATAAAAGCTGAAATAAATAATTCTCTCAACTATTATTCTGATGTTTCACATTCTGAAAATAAAGTGGTGATCCTATCTGACATAAGACAGGGAATTTTTACTAGGATTACATTTCAGGAATTGCGAAAAACTGAGTTTAAATGTATTTGGCAAAGGTGTATGTAAACTTCCGACTTCAACTGTAAGTCCCCTACAGTTGACAGTGCATGTCAGAGCAAAAACCAAGCAATGAGCTCAAAGGAATTGTCCGTATAGCTCTGAGATAGGAATGTGTCGCGGTACAGATCTGGGGAAGGGTAGCAAAAAAAATCTGCAGCATTGAAGGTCACCAAGAACACAGTGGCCTCAATCTTAAATGGAAGAAGTTTGGAACCACCAAGACTCTTCCTAGAGCTGGCTGCCTGGCCAAACTGAGCAATCAGGGAAGAAGGGCCTTGGTCAGGGAGGTGACCAAGAACTCGATGGTCATTCTGACAGAGCTCCAGAGTTCCTCTGGACATGGGAGAACCTTCCAGAAGGACAACCATCTCTGCAGCACTCCACCAATCAGGTCTTTATGGTAGAGGGGCCAGACAGAAGCCACTCCTCAGTAAAAGGCACATGAAAGCCCACTTGGAGTTTGCCAAAAGGCACCTAAAGGACTCTCAGACCATGAGAAACAAGATTCTCTGGTCTGATGAAACCAAGATTGAACTCTTTGGCCTGAATGCCAAGCGTCATGTCTGGAGGAAACCTGGCACCATCACTACGGTGAAGAATGGCGGTGGCAGCATCATGCTGTGGGGATGTTTTTCAGCGATAGGGACTGGTAGACTAGTCAGGATTGAGGAAAAGATGAATGGAGCAAAGTACAGAGAGATCCTTGATGAAAACCTGCTCGAGAGTGCTCAGAACCTCAGACTGGGGCGAAGGTTCACCTTCCAACAGGACAAAGACCCTAAGCACACAGCCAAGACAACGCAGGAGTGGCTTCGGGATAAGTCTCTGAATGTCCTTGATTGGCCTAGCCAGAGCTCGGACTTGAACCCGATCTAACATCTCTGGAGAGACCTGAAAATAGCTGTGCAGCGACGCTCCCCATCCAACCTGACAGAGCTTAAGAGGATCTGCAGAGAAGAATGGGAGAAATTCCCCAAATACAGGTGTGCCAAGCTTGTAGGTTCATACCATAGAAGTCTGGAGGCTGTAATCGCTGCCAAAGGTGTTTCAACAAAGTACTGATTAATGGGTCTGAATATTTATGCACATGTGATATTTCCATTTTGCAAAATTTTTTATAAAAAACTGTTTTTGCTTTCTCATTATGGGGTATTGTGTGTAGATTGATGAGAAAAAACAAAACAATTTAATCAATTTTAGAATAAGGACTTGACAAAAAGTGAAGGGGTCTGAACATTTTCCGAATGCAATGTATTAGAAAGCTCAGGATTTTTTTGTTTTTGTTGACACCCCTTATTTTTGGGGGGCACAAAACTACCTCCATACTTCCACTCATTCGTATGGGTCCTGTGACACGTGTGGTAGTCATAGCAAAACAGAGAACACCATCGTGTTTGTGAGAGTCTCCCTTTCCATAGAGTGGTCATAATAGTTTGTAGGTCAAACCGTTTGGACGCTACAGATGTTTCGTGAGAAGACCAATTTTCGGGATGTCTCATGGTCTGACAAACACCACTGTAACTCCAAATAACACTGTAACTAAGGCACCTTCGATTGCAGATGCAGAAAGCCAACATAGGCGGATGCGGTGGATTGAGACACAGCCTGATGGATTTTAAAGGGATTTTTTTATTATGTTACTTAGATTGACACACGGGTGCATCAACAGACTCTTAAGGATAAGGTAGTGAGACTACTTTCTGGAAGACAATGCCATGCTGACTCACATGCTTTCCAATTTGTGGGTTGGGCTAAGGCTTAAGAGGGTGTGAACTATGCTGAATGGGTGTAAACAAAGAAGAGCTCTCTAGGTCTGAAAATCTCATAAAAATCTTTCAAAGGGAATTTTCCCATACTTGTCTCCAAAGTGGGAGAACAAGTTTATCACCTTTTAAAGCAAAATAACTTTCCAATGTTTCCTCCAACTACAGTGTATGATATACTATTTTGAAGCTCAGTCTGTACTTTTATAAAACATTTAAAATAAGCAAATCACTTACCTTCAATATACACTGAGTGTACAAAACATTATGGACAACTTCTTAATATTGAGTTGCACCCTCCCCTTTTGCCCTCAGAACAGCCTCAATTCGTCGGGGCATGGACTCTACAGGGTGTCAAAAGCATTCCACAGGGATGCTGGCCCATGTTGACTCCAATGATTCCCACAGTTGTGTCAAGTTAGCTGGATATCCTTTGGGTGGTGAACCATTCTTGATACACACGGGAAACTGTTGAGTGTGAAAAACCTAGCAGCATTGCAGTTCTTTATACCAACGGTGTGCACCTGGCACCTACAGCCATACTCCATTCAAAGGCACTTAAATCTTGTGTATTTCCCATTCATCCTCTGAATGGCACACATACACAATCCATGTCTCAATTGTCTCACAGCTTAAACATCTTTATTTAACCTGTCTCCTCCCCATCATCTACACTGATTGAAGTGGATTTAACTAGTGACATCAATAAGGGATCATAGCTTTAACCTCGATTCACTTGGTCAGTCTATGTCATTGGAGGAGCGGTTGTCTTTAATGTTTTGTACACTCAGTGTAAGCCTCAATAGAGAAATCTGGACACAAACGTTCACAGACAAAATGTGCAGGCATTTTTTTACATTCCCACATTTTGAGAGTAACAATCATCATTCAGTGTGATATGACAACAGTAAAAACACAATGTACATGTATGGTATGCAGAATTTGGTATTTCTAGGATTTTTTGAATATTGTATACTGTAGGTGTTGAATGATAGAATTCTGACATAAATCATTCTTAATCTGCTAGCTTGACTCTGGGCAGACATGAGAGAGGATAATGTCTATCATGTTCTTGATGATGATAGGAGGTGGGTGGAGGGCATGGGGGAGGTGGTGGGCAAGGGTCATCTCCCAGGCATCTATCAGCAAAACATCCAGACCCTTGAACATAGCCCTGAGCACCCCGTCCAGCTGCACTGAGAACCAGTCACTATTGTACAGGCTCACTTTCGGGTCCAGGGCCTGGAGGTTGGCCGAGCGCAACACCACCAGGGTCCCCGAAGCCCGGTCCAGAAGCCGCAACACCGCCCGCCGAATGTGGCGTAGTCGGCGAATGTAGACCTGTAAAGGGAAGGTGCTGAAATGGGACCATATGCTGATGAACACCACAGTATTTGACCCACCAGTTAGTCCATCCAGCTCATTAGCTACATAACGCATCTCACTGGCGATGACAGTGTTGAAGCGGATTGGAGGACCGTGACAACGGTACTTCAGCAGGATGTTGTGGGCACTGTCCACAGCCATGAAGGGCCCCACATTCTTAGGACTGTAAAGGTTAAACTCCTTCAGGTCTGTCACAAAGAGCAAGGGAGAGTTGGGAGTTGGACAGACAGAAGAGAGCGTTAGAAAGCACAGCAGAGAGTGAAAGATGCCGCAGGACTCACCTGCTACTAAGATGTTGAGGTACTCGAACCACTGTCTGACAGTAGAGTCTCCGTACATGTACACCACCTTGCCCTTCAGACACTGAGTGGCAGATGAGTCGTTAAACTGGCGCATCACACCACCACCCAGCGCTCGCCAAGACCCTTGGAAGTAATACCCGGAAGGAGTGATCCTGGTAGACTCTGTCTTCATGCTGCTTCTCTCCACGTCTGCTTTGTCTGAAAGAGGAAAGCAAGCATCTTGCACCAGCTAGCATCATCACTTTACAGGCAATAGAGGTGCTAGGGCTTTCCCACCTTACATTACTGTAGATGCAGTAGTTGGCTCGAATACTGTCCTGCACACCCAGAAACTCTCCAGAGTTGAAGTATACAGCCACAAAGCAGAGCAGAGCAGTTAGTAGGCTGGCTAGCTAGTGTTAAAAAGATAAACACACAGTTGTACTGTGGTATCTCCTTGCTTGCCTACCTTTTTTCTCAGGCAGCACAATGACACTGTCAGACCCTGAAGGATGAATGGGAACTTTGATATTTACACCGCTGAGAAAAAGTGGAGAAAGAATCATATTTGAATGTTAAATAAACTCAATGCAATCTGATACATTGGAAACAAAGTCTGTGAATACATTTCACACACTTTTAAACACATTCACTTGCATACTGTAAAACTCACTGACCTCTGAAAGAGCAATGCCTCCTTGTTCACGAGCAGATGGTTCACATAGGGTCCCCTGGCGTGGTTGATCCGTGTGTCACAGCTCAGAAGCTTGGGCTTGTAGCAGTACCAGGGCTCCCCTGTGTGGGGGTCTGTGTAATTACACAGCGGCTTCTGGTTTGTCGGCAGACACAGGTTACATACAGTTGTCTGGGACAGTTTTCCAGAGCGGAACAGACTCTGAAAGGGAATCCGGTCGGGCCGTTCCTCTCGTATCCGTCGTAGAACATGAACTGCCTCACTAGGATGGACCAGTGTCACCTCCACCTGTGCAGACCCCTGCCATAGTAACGGGAAAATGGCAGAGTAGGTCCCATTCCTGTGGTCCAGCACCTGTCCTGCAACACCTGCCTCCAACTTGGAGGAATGCAGCCGGGCCAGCAAGAAGTCTCCACCATAGCTTTTGGGACACCCCTGGAAGTCATGCATATGGACCAGAGCCTCCAACTGGTCCCCTACGTGCCACTCTCTCCTGCCCCCTGCTGGCAGGATCACAAAAAGGCTGTGTGCTGGGTCACTGGTCTGGTTCAGGGACACATTCACAGAATGGGGCTGAGGCTGTGGCCAGGCGATGGACTCCAGGAGGTCACGCTCCTCCAGAGCTTCCTCCGGTGAGGGCTCCTGGCTACAGTAGCTCTGGTTGCGGTCCAAAGGAGATGGGCCCTCTGGGAGGAAAGCTGAGTGGATGTTGCTTTGGTGCTGGTAGAACATTGACACTGCTTGGCAGTTGAGCTTCTGCTGAGTAAAGAGAAGAGGTCACTAACAGGCATGCTACACTGGACACTAACTTTTACAGGGCGTGTGACGCTTCCATTAATTTCAATGAAACATGGACATAAGCAGCACAGCTCTGTGAGAGACTTGTGCTGTTCAGTGTAAAATGACTCTCTGGTACTATTTTCAAGAATTTGACGCATGACTCACACCCAAGAACACTTGATAAAGTGGCTTGCATTCTGCTGATGCTGGCAAAATCTATGCATCAAGTGTAGCATCTAAAAACCTACTGTTTCCGTGATGCCCTAGCTGCTCTTAGCAACATGGGTGTATTTACATACACTAGCTTTGCTTTCAATTGTATTGGGTTGTACAAAAACAGTCCATGGAAGCCAGAAGTTAAATACATTTCCATTTCAACTTACTGTGCCGATGGGCAGGACTGTTGGTCATTATGAAGGCTGACTTTGACAAAAAATATCTAAAGTATCGTATTATTAAACAGATTTTCCAAATATGGGTCTGTTGTCAACCGACTTCCTCTGCTTACCTCATGTCAAAATAAAAGTCCTTCCCGTGCGCCATATGTGGACAGAGAGGAAGTGGGTCTACAACAGACCCACATTTGGAAAGTCTGTTTAATAATACGATCCTTCAAATATTCTGTCTCAAATTCCAACCTTCATTATGACCAACATTCCTGCCACCCAGCACAGTAAGTTGAAATGGAATTGTATTTAACTTATGGCTTCCTGTGGACTGTTTTTGTGCCACCCAATATAATTAAAAGCCACACTAGTGTATATAAATACACCCACGTTGATAAGAGCAGCTAGTGAAGCCACAGTGTAGCTCCCCTGTTGAGGGGGAGAAGGTGATAGAAGCAATGTGAGATTGGCTCGTATTAGGCCAGATGGCTTTACCCTACCTCCAGAATGTTAATGTTGCTGAACAGGAAGAAGAGGCCTGACAGTGCCAGCAGGAAGAAGATACATATATATTTGGACAGGCTCCTCCACATGGTGTCCATCCTCTGTTAGTCAGCCTGATATTGACACAAAGAAGCTGGTAAGGGACAGATCACCATTTTATTTAATTCTGTTGAGCCATTTTCTTTGACCAAGTTAAATTGTAAAAAAAAGTTTAAAAAGTTACATTTTCTTTCTTATACCTCTCAGATATAGGACAGAAACAAAGACCTTATATCTGAAACTCAGTCTATTCTTGTTCTGAGAAATGTGTACTACTCCCTTCACAGAACAGCGCAAAATGGTTCTAATCAGAATAGAAAGAGGAGTAGGAGGCCCGGTGCACAACTGAGCAAGAGGACAAGTACATTAGAGTGTCTAGTTTGAGAAACAGACCCCTCACAAGTCCTCAACTGGCAGCTTCATGAAATAGTACCCGCAAAACACCAGTCCCAACGTCAACAGTGAAGAGGCGACTCCAGGATGCTGGCCTTCTAGGCAGAATTGCAAAGAAAAAGCCATATCTCAGACTGGCCAATAAAAATAAAAGATTAAGATGGGCAAAAGAACACAGACACTGGACAGAGGAACTCTGCCTAGAAGGCCAGCATCCCAGAGTCGCCTCTTCACTGTTGACTTTGAGACTGGTGTTTTGCGGTTATTAAAACAGTGGGCCATTTTAGTAAACTAAATGCCATTTATTTTTAGTAATTTTGTAACGGAGACGCTGAGAGTCGAGAAGCAAGTGCAGGGGGTGTGTTTAATAACACAATAAACATGGACCGATACAAATCAAGCATAGCATCTGGATATGAAAAACAATTAAATACTGCCTTGGGAATGAATCAAAGGGAGTGACAGATATAGGGGAGGTAATCAGTGAAGTGATGGAGTCCAGGTGAGTCTAATAATGAGGCGCAGGTGCATGTAACGATAGTGCCAGGTGTGTGTAATGATGATCAGAGCTCCGACGTCGAGCGCCGGAGCCAGTGAAGACGTGACACATATTTTAGTCACATCACATTTTTATTGCCTCATTATCATATAGTAAACATAAACCACTAACTTCCATGTGTACTAATATCATAGTGTCATTTATTTGGGGGCTTATTCACCACATGAGGAAGTAAAAACTCAAAACACATTAGCTAGATCGCTAACACTAAATATAACACTCACCGTTAGTTTTATTCTAACAGTTTAATTTCATTTAAAAAATGTTGCAGTTGTAGCCTGCTACCCTATGCATTCGCAATGGCCGATGCACAATTGTGCCTTTCGCACGCTTCGTATCTTAAAGCCATATAAAATATCTCAGTTGTAAAATAGTTGCTGTTGAGCTCAATATTAAGACATGACAAATAAAAAGTATACCCACAGAAAGCTGAGAACAACAGTTGCTTCCAAAAGGTATGTATTTCCTGCAATTGGATTTTGAAATGTTATACAATCAGAAGCCTTTTTTCTCTCTCCCGGAGTGCACATCAAGAGGCTCGCTTCTATTGAAGTCTGTAGTATTTTTCCCGTCAATTTATGGATGCAAACACTGTCTTCTCCCATGGAAACGTTGCATTTGGTCTTGTTTGAATCATTCGGTCTCGTTTGAATCACTGGGAGGGAGCCATGGCGTGTGCCTTATTTGCATCAATGATTTGTTGTCACCAGATTGCAAATTACACTGAAAAGAATTAAATCTCTCCAAAATAACTCAATCTCTCATTCTCTATATTAACACGTAACTCAACACAAGGCATCCATATAAGGTCACGATTGGTTGTGTGCAAGGACGATGGTTAGCTAGCTCAATCACAGTCAAGGTTAGGGTTAAGGTTAGGGTTATGTCTAGGATAAGGCCCTAACCCTAGCTTCATGTCCACTCTGAGCTCAACCCTAACCGTAACCCTGATCCTAACTCTAGCTTCATGTCCACATCCCGGCCACATCCCGGAGTTTAGAGTTTGTCTGTCTGTCTGTCTGTCTGCCTGCCTGCCTGCCTGCCTGCCTGCCTGCCTGCCTGCCTGCCTGCCTGCCTGCCTGCCTGCCTGCCTGCCTGCCTGCCTCCCTACTTGTCCCTGCTTGTCTAAGTCTATATATCTGTCAGCCTGCCTGCCTGTCTGTCAGTCTGGGAGTGGATAGGTCTGTCTTTTTGAGTCTTTCACCAATTTACAAATTGCAGCTCTATCACCAACCTTTCTGCGTTGAATGCGATGTACTGTATAGATGTATGCGCCAATACCCTTGATACAGTGCATTCGGAAAGTATTCAGACCCCTTGACTTTTTCCATATTTTGTTACGTTACAGCCTTATTCTAAAATTGACTAAATATTTTTTTTCCTCATCAATCTACACACAATACCCCATAATGACAAAGCAAAAACAAGTTTTTAGAAAATTTTGAAATTTTTGCAGACCCTTTACTATGTACTTTCTTGAAGAACCTTTGGCAGCGATTACAGCCTCGAGTCTTCTTTGGTATAACGCTACAAGCGTGGCACACCTGTATTTGGGGAGTTTCTCCCATTCTTCTCTGCAGGTCCTCTCAAGCTCTGTCAGGTTGGATGGGGAGCATCACAGCACAGCTATATTCAGATCCAGTCTGAGGTCCTGAGCGCTCTGGAGCAGGTTTTCATCAAGGATCTCTCTGTTCATCTTTCCCTCGATCCTGACTAGTCTCCCAGTCCCTGCCGCTAACAAACATCCCCACAGCATGATGATGCCACCAAGATGCTTCACCATAAGGATGGTGCCAGGTTTCCTCCAGACGTGACGCTTGGCATTCAGGCAAAAGAGTTCAATCTTGGTTTCATCAGACCAGAGAATCTTGTTTCTCATGGCCTGAGATTCCTTTAGGTGCCTTTTGGCAAATTACAAGCGGACTGTCATGTGCCTTTTATTGAGGAAGGTTCTCCCATCTTCACAGAGGAACTCTGGAGCAATGTCAGAATGACCGTCGGGTTCTTGTCACCTCCTTGACCAAAGCTCAGTTTGGCCAGGCAGCCAGCTCTAGGAAGAGTCTTGGTGGTTCCAAACTTCTTCCATTTAAGACTGATGGAGGCCACTGTCTCCTTGGGGACCTTCAATGTTGCAGACATTTTTGGTACCCTTCTCCAGATCTGTGCCTCAACACAATCCTGTCTCAGAGCGCAACGAACAATTCCTTTGACCTCATGGCTTGGTTTTTGCTCTGACATGCCCTGTCAAATGTGGGACTTATATAGACAGGTGTGTGCCTTTCAAAATCATGTCAAATCACATGAATTTACCACAGGTTGACTCCAATCAAGTTGTAGAAACATTTCAAGGATGATCAATGGAAAGGAGGCACCTGAGCTCAATTTCAAGTTGCACATAAAGGGTCTGAATACTTATGTAAATAAGGTATTTCTGTTTTGTATGTTTAATACATTTGCAAACATTTCTAAAAACCTCTTTTCACTTTGTCATTATGGGTTATTGTGTGTAGATTGATGAATAAAAAAATGTGATGTCTTTCTCTTCCATATCCATATTGTGATGCCAATCTTCCCCCATTCAACGCAATACATTCACTAAGGCATAAACTCTGTGACACATCTTTTCCCATTGAATGTAATGACAAACATCAACCCCGTGACACACATCTTTTTCCATTGACTGCAATGTACTGTGAAAAATGTCAACCCTGTGACACTCATCTTTTCCTATTGACTGCAATGTATTGAGAAAAATAGTGACATTTACTTTTTTTCAAAACAGTTTCAGAATGACGCCATCAGGCTGGTAATGGGCTGTCTCAGTCCACTGCATCCGCCCTTGTCATCCTTACACATCTGCTGTGGAAGATGGGAGAGCTACAGCAGTGTTTGTCAGACCAGGAATCTAAAATAACCTAAAATCCGTCTTCTCACGACAGCGTCTGAATCGTGCGATCCGAAATCCATACTCGCACGAACACAATGGTGTTCTCTGTTTTGCTCTATGACCACCACAAGTGTCACCGGACTCGTCTGAAGCCAGTACCGCAGATCTGCCAACTTCTGTCTGTAGCGTCCAAGCAGTTTGGGCTACACACTAATGTTTTTATTTTTTATTTTATTTAACCTTTATTTGACTAGGTAAGCTGCTCCAGTTAAGAACAAATTCTTATTTACAATGATGTCCTACCCCGGTCAAACCCTAACCCGGACGATGCTGGGCCAATTGTGCGCCGACTCCCAATCACAGTCGGTTGTGATACAGCCTGTAATCTAACCAGGGTCTGTAGTGACTCCTCTAGCACTGAGATGCAGTGCCTTAGACCGCTGCGCCACTCGGGAGCCCACCATCGAAAGTTGAGACTCTCACAAAAATGTCTGTTTTCTCTAGGACGCCCACAAGCCTCACAATTCTCCTCTGAAGGTAGCCTGGTACCAGTTAAAAATGTTTTATGGAAGTACAGTGCATTCGGTAAGTACTCAGACCCCTTGACCTTTTCAAAATGTTGTTACGTTACAGCTTTATTCTAAAATGGATCAAATAAGTGTTTTCCCTCATAAATCTATACACAATAACCCATAATATCAAAGCAAAAACAGGTTTTAAGAAATATTTGCTAATGTATTAAATAGGTATTCAGACCCTTATTTACATAAGTATTCCGAACCTATGCCATGAGACTCAAAATTGAGCTCAGGTGCATCCTGTTTCCATTGATCTGTCACACCCTGATCTGTTTCACCTGTCTTTGTGCTTGTCTCCACCCCCCACTAGGTGTCTCCCATCTCTCCTCATTATCTCCTGTGTATTTATACCTGTGTTCTCAGTTTGTCTGTTGCCAGTTCGTTTTGTTTGTCAAGCCTACCAGCGTTTTCCCCTTTGCTCCTGTCTTCTAGTTTTCCATTCTGCCTGCCCTGACCCTGAGCCTGCCTGCTATCCTGTACTTTGTCCCACCACACTGGATTATTGACATCTGCCTGCCCTGAGACTGTCTGCCATTCTACACCTTTTGGACTCTGATCAGGATTACTGACCTCTGCCAGCCCTTGACCTGTCATTTTGCCTGCCCCCTGTTCTAGTAATAAACTTTTGTTACTTCGACACTGTCTGCATCTGGGTCTTCCCTAAAACGTGATATGATCATCCTTGAGATGTTTCTACAACTTGATTGGTGCCAACCTGTGGTAAATTCAATTTTTTGGACATGATTTGTAAAGGCACACACCTGTCTATATAAGGTACCACAGTTGACAGTGCATGTCAGAGCAAAGGAATTGTCCATAGAGCTCTGAGACAGGATTGTGCCGAGGCACAGATCTAGAGAAGGGTACCAAAACAATTCTGCAGCATTGAAGGTCCCCAAGAACACTGTGGCCTCCATCCTTAAACGGATGAAGTTTGGAACCAACACGACTCTTCCTAAAGCTGGCCCCCCGGCCAAACTGAGCAATCAGAGGAGAAGGTCCTTGGTCAGGGAGGTGACCAAGAACCCGATGGTCACTCTGACAGAGCTCCAGAGTTCCTCTGTGGAGATGGGAGAACCTTCCAGAAGGACAATCATCAGTGCAGCACTCCACCAATCAGGCCTTTATTGGAGAGTGGCCAGACGGAAGCCACTCCTCAGTAAAAGGCACATGACAGCCTGCTTGGAGTTGCCAAAAGGTACCTAAAGGACTCTCAGACCACAATGAAACCAAGATTGAACTCTATGGCCTGAATGTCAACCGTCATGTCTGGATGAAACCTGGTACCATTCCTAAAGTGAAGCATGTTGGTGGCAGCATAAATGTTGGTGGCAGCAAATATGAATAACCCCTATGATGTAACTATGTTTTTGTTGTATTATTTCACTGCCATACTGTGTTTGATCTTGTCTAGCCATCTTGTCTCAAGAGGACCACAATGGAAATAAGTCCCAAACTTTATTGTGTGTTATCCTTGATGATTTTATTCATGTGCATGTATATCTTTTAAGTTTCATGTGTGCTTGTTTTTTAAAATGGTCGAATTAATAAACTAAACTAAAACTAATGCTGTGCCCCAGAAACCTTATTTTGTTGTAAAATTCTAGTTGCTTCCATTTTGTTTCAATATATTTATGTGTTTTGTGAAATATTAGCTTTTGTCTGAAGAAGAAAAAGACAGGAAATTGAATAGCTAATTTGACCTATGCACTAACAAGACGAAGGTTTGACACATGCTGGAGTACTGTAGTTTTATTGCAACAAGATCTCATAGTTTCACTTACATATTTGACGTATTATGGAAGCATTAATTCCACATGGTTACACGGTTAAAACAGAAACAACTCAAAGGATTAAGCTTAGGTATTAATGCCGAGTGGTTTAGGTTAGGGATATGGTTTGGGATAACCTTAAAACAAAATAATGCACCGTTTCCATCAAGTATCATCAAATATTCTCACGGCTTGCAAGAGCATTATGAACTGTCATAGTGCTGTGGTCAGAGCAGCTCGCTTTAGTCTGATCAGCGTGATTTGCCTCTGATCATCATGAGTTTGTATGAGTGCTCAGCAAGAGTTAAAAAATGTGTGAGCGCCGAAGGCAGCATATATCAACGTTCTCAGGGCCGTTTCAAATGTCCAAAGTCTATTTCTAGTGATCAGCCTGCTTTATTGATCTAATGTACTTCAACAACAGAATTACCCACATTGGACAAAATGAAAACGTTAACCATAATCAGAGACTAAACAGTGTTGGTTTACAATTACATTGTTTATGCTCTATTCTTACAATAAAAGTGACTCAAATGACACAATAAATTATTTACAATTCAGTTCCTATTGGGCAAAATATAATCTAAAACACAACCAAAACAAGCTGCAAATGCATCCAACAAGTTTGTACAGTCAAAAGCTTGATGTAACTTTGGACTAAACTATAAGTGTCAAATTACTTCAAATGGGGGGACTAGATACATAAAGTGTTTTCATTTCTAAATGGTAAAAGAGATGTATTAAAATACCCTCAAAACACAGTGGGAGGAAACAGAAAGACCAGAATTATCATTATTTTTGGCACAAAGTTCATTAGGTTGATTATAATGCCAGCAGGTTGTAGGCCACTGCAATCAATGAGAAATGGTCCTTAATCAATAACCCGTCAAGGAACAGATCAAGCAAAAATTAAAGATTGGCTCTTTGCGTGTCATTTCTTTTCTCTAATCCTTGATTCCATATTCACAGTGAAAATATCAATACAATGCAGCCTGTACCAACAGATGAAATATGCTCATGTGGTTCCTGTAATAATTGATTAAGTTAGTTAGTTGTGCTGTAGTTGCTTACCGTTTATGTATTGTCCCTCTTTGTCTAGAATAAATTATTTACAAACTTGATGTCCTGTCCACTGTTATTCGAGGCTGTCTGTCTGAAGAGCATTCATATGTCCTTTACAACCATAGAAGTAGATAGAGGGCGCATTTAGGGTTGTGTCAGTAATGACATTTTGTCCGGCAGTTATTGTCATGCAAATGTCTGCTGGTCTCACGGTAATTGACTGTTAATTAACAAACACGTTTAGCATCTCCAGGCCTCCATGCATACAAGCCGCTGATGTGCACCTTTGGAACATCTACATTTAAAAGTCTAATAAAATATACACCATCACAATAAATCCATTATTTATTTTAGGCAGGTCTAAAGAAACATTATTATATGAAGTAAATGTATTTCAGAAGAACAGAATAGGAGTCAGTCTACTCCTGTATGTTTTCTGTCTATGTATCCATACTATAGGCTGTAGGCTAGTTCAATTAGCAGACAACATATGCTTATAAGTCCCGTGCCATTATTTTATATTATATGATTTTATAGTAACAATATAATTGAACTTAGCTGAATAAAATAGAATGGAATTTTTTCCATTCTGGGGCGAGTGCACATATGAAATGGCTATGTTGAGTGTAAAAGTTATAATTTGAAATATGTCCTATATGCTCGATTTTGTGTTATTTGGCTACTTTAGTTGTGAATGATACAAACCTTAGAATGTCTTAGAAATCAAAACATGTATGGGCTACATGATGCGACTATAGGATATTGATTTTAGAATGTCTCACCAAAAGCTTGCGCTCTCTTCCTTCCCTCAGGCTGTTCTCTCATCAAGTGATCATATTATCACCCTGTCGTGGAAATTCTTACACAGGGACACTCGAAGTCTATCTTAAATGAATCATTGTTTATTCGTCAGCACGCTTGAGAGGTTCCAACCAACTCAATGCACCATAATACACATGTCAATCAGGAGCTCTCTCTGGGCAGACCAGGCAGTTGTCTTATAAATGGCTATACACAGACAAATTATATTTGCATGATTTAGCATAATTAATTCATCATTACCGTTTTGTCTCATTCATGTGACCGACCAATACTGTTTCATAACATGTGACAGACCAACACCTCACGAGGCTTCTCCTCTCTAAGCGGAGACCTTGAAACTGAGATATCTTTAGTTTGTTCTCAAAACAAGGTCTGGGTGTACTGCCAATTTGCAGTTACTGATAATTGGAGGATTTGTTCAGTCAACCACTTGCATGAACACAGAAATTGGTTTATAGAACAGCACATGAATAGAACACAGAAATTAGTTACAAGAAAAGCACAAACATTAAAATTCCCATTGTAACACAATTCTCAATTTAATCTTGTCTTTACTAATATGTAAAATTTGTTTAGACTTAGAATGGCTCATTATCAGGAACAGGGGCAGTGGAAGAAAAGCACTCAAATAGGGAATGGAGGCCACTTTCCCCCGGATAGGCTACTGCGGTTTTATAGTGGATCATGTGTTTAATAGCAGCTGAGAAATAAATATAGTAGCAGCTGGGATCCTCCTCTTTTTAGTGACAACCATCAAAACTCTTCTTTCACACAGGATTGCATATATAATAATGTCTGGGCTTATAAGAAAACACTTGGCCTATTTCACTCCAGGCATCAACCACTGATTGAGGAGCATGCAGCCTCTTGCTGCGCGACAGGTGAGATTCCACCCAAACTCTGTATGCTATGGGCTCTCCAACCCTGTTCCTGCAGCTACCCAGTGCTTCATTTGGGAAACCAAGTGAAATCTGTTCGGGAACATAGATACCAACATGGTTTCACAATGAAACATACTGTATTTTATTAAACTGTTGACTACCTCCCTATCTGCGCCCTCGAGAATGGAACAAAGGAGAGAGAGGAGGACATGAAAACGCTCGGTTGTGAGATTCTCAGATCAAATCAAACTTTATTTGCCACATGCGCCGAATACAACAAGTGTAGACTTTACCGTGAAATGCTTACTTACAAGCCCTTAACCAACAGCGCAGTTCAAGAAGAAGAAAATATTTACCAAGTAGGCTAAAATAAAAAGTAATAATAAAAAGTAACACAATAACAATAAAGAGGCTCTATACAGGGGGCACCGGTACCAAGTCAGTGTGCAGGGGTACAGGCTAGTTGAGGTAATCTGTACATGTACAGTTGAAATCGGAAGTTTACATACACCTTAGCCAAATACATTTAAAATAAGTTTTCCCCAATTCCTGAAATGTAATCCTAGTAAAAATTCCCTGTCTTAGGTCAGTTAGGATCACCACTTTATTTTCAGAATGTGAAATGTCAGAATAATAGTTGAGAGAATTATTTATTTAAGCTTTTATTTCTTTCATCACATTCCCAGTGGGTCAGAAGTTTACATACACTCAATTAGTATTTGGTAACATTGCCTTTAAATTGTTTAACTTGCGTCAAACGTTTCGGGTAGCCTTCCACAAGCTTCCCACAATAAGTTGGGTGAATTTTGGCCCATTCCTCCTGACAGAACTGGTGCAACTGAATCAGGTTTGTAGGCCTCCTTGCTCGCACAAGCTTTTTCAGTTCTGCCCACAACTTTTCTACAGGATGAGGTCAGGGCTTTGTGATGGCCACTCCAATACCTTGACTTTGTTGTCCTTAAGCCATTTTGCCACAAATTTGGAAGTATGCTTGGGGTCATTGTCCATTTGGAAGACCCATTTGCAACCAAGCTTTAACTTCCTGACTGATGTCTTGAGATGTTGCTTCAATATATCCACATCAATGTAAATTGCTTGCTGACGATCTTCTCCACTTTGGTGTCCTTGGCAGTCTCTAGGGCTGGCATTGAGGTCAAAGGGTACACGGTGACAAGGTCCTGAACCAGCTGCACATGCCCTGGTTTCAACGGATATGGTTCTTTTGTGTTTGTGTGTCTGAAAGCATGTCTTGTATCTTACGTTATCTGTTTCAGACTGAGCACCTATTTGTTTATGTGTTATCCCTCTCCTTTGTTCATTCTTTGGAGAGTTTAGTGCATATTCTGCATGAGTAACATGATGATATAAAACAGAAAGTTACTGACCGTGTACTTTCACACTTTCATTTGAGGCTTTTATTGAACAACAATAACCATAAACACAAACTCTTACTCTGAAACATTAAAGATCCTATCTCTATCTATGTTTTCTAACATGCTATTCTGCTATCCTTGGTACAATTATTTTTATTATGTGTTTTTTTTTTTTAAATTTTTTTTTTTTTTTGTATTTTACAAATGTTCAATCCCGAGAATAAATCACTTATCTCCCTGGTAAAACGATATTTCCAACCAAAACCGGAAGTGTAATTCTAATGCATATAAAACCATCAGACAGAATCATGTGCCATTGTAAAGCTCAAATGATATAGGCTACAGCCATGTCAGTAAAAAGGAGCAGGGCCCATAGCTGCGGGAAGTCGTGGTGCTGAGGCCACCCCCTGAAAAATATTAATAATACAAATAAAAAAATTAAAAATATATTTTCACAATCAATGGTGCATTTTTTTACGTCATCACTGAGAGCCGTGACAGCCGCAGTTTACTTGTGAAAATAACTTTAGTGCCGCCCTAAAAAACCCTATTCAAATTTGACACAAACCTTCAAATAGGAATATAATGACACATTATATAAACTCTTTGTAGTGTAATTTAGAGGTAATAAGTTGGACAAATTGGGTGAAAAAAGCAGTTTCCCCACACAACATATCTTCCCTTTTCACTTTCACTCAGTCGCCTTCGCTTCCCCCTCTACCATTTTTTAAAAGACCCGGTTGGAGCTCCATTGCCTTATTCAATCATGCAGAGACGGGCAGCGTGAAGGTCTCATCATTGATTTTGCTGGAACGGTTTGCAATTGTGCTTTACAATGGTATTAATATTACAGTTGACCTGGAAGTATAAAAAATGTTGGCCGCTAAAATAAGGTCAAATGTACGGAACACTGATGTATGGAAGTTCGCTAGCTACTGTTACTTACGGGCCCTTCCTAACAATGCAGAGAGAAGGGAAATAGAGAAACAGCAGAAAAGTAAAACACGTAATAAAAGTCATAATAAATACAAAATGAGCAACGATAATTTGGCTATATACACGGGGTACAAGTACCGAGTCGATGTGCAGGGGTACAATGTAGTTGAGGTAGCTACAATATGTACATAGAACTAGTAATAAAGTGACAGATAATAAACAGTAGCAGCAGCATATGAGTCAAAAAAGTTGTATGAAATGTATGCATTCACTACTGTAAGTTTCTCTGGATAAGAGTGTCTGCTAAATGACTAAAATGTAAAATGTTAATTAGTCTGTGTAGCTATTTGGTTAACTAACAATTTACAGCTTGGGGTAAAAGCTGTTCATGGTCCCCTTGGTTTCAGACTTGGTGCATTGGTACCGCTTGCAGAGAGAACAGTCTATGACTAGGGTGGCTGGAGTCTTTGGCAATTATTAGGGCCTTCCTCTGACACCGCCTGGTATAGATGTCCCGGATGGCAGGAAGCTTGGCTCCAGTGATGTACTGGGCTGTTCGCACTACCCTCTGTAGCGCCTTGCGTTTGGAGGCCGAGCAGTTGCCATACCAGGCGGTGATGCAACCAGTCAGGATGCTCTTGATGGTGCAGCTGTAGAATTTTGAGGATAGGACCTTGAGGGGGAATGGGCGTTGTCGTGCCCTCTTCACGACTGTCTTGGAGTGTTTGGACCATGATAGTTTGTTGGTGATGTAGAAGCTTGAAGCTCTCAACCTGCTCCACTACAGCCCCGTCGATGAGAATGAGGATCAGCGTGGCAGATGTGCTGTTGCATCCAGATCCAGGTATTTAGTCCCATGGTCCTTAGCTTAGTGATGAGCATTGAGGGCACTATTGTGTTGAACGCTGAGCTGTAGTCAATGAATAGCATTCTCACGTAGATGTTCCTTTTGTCCAGGTGGAAAGGGCAGTGTTGAGTGCAATAGAGATTGTGTCATCTGGAGATCTGTTGGAGCAGTAAGCAAAGTGATAAAGTGAAGGGTGCTATGGTAGACGGCATCCAAAGGTTTAAGAGTAGTGGCTGCTGCATTCCGATAAACGGTGTCACCATGGTTGATTGTACAATCTGCTTCCTTCTGTTATGGGAGAGGCATGGTCTATAGTATTTCTATTAAAGAAGCCTAGTTTAAATCTCAGCTTCTTAACTAGCTCATCCATATGTTTTTTAAACGTCTCATTATTGTCAATTCAAAAGCGCAGATATTTATAGGCGGGAACCTGCTCGATGAAAGAACCATTCAATGCATAAATGTGTAAGCCATCTGAAATATTTCTACGAGAATTAGACATTAAGTACCAATTTTTAAATCAACAAGAACTTTCTGCAAGATGACAAAATCCGATTGCAGCTCCAACATAGCCTGGTCAGCCATAGGGGCAAAAGCATACATAACTGCAGATTAATGTTACAGGTTTTTGCAGATAGTTAAAAATAATTTATTTCAGTAGTAACGAGGACAGGTCCCAAAATCAACCCTTTTGGGACACCTTTAGTAATATTAAGGTAACTTGACACCATCAGAAAGCACGTAGTGTCCTGTCTGACAGATGGTTCCCAAACCACTTGCAAGACTTCTGGTCTAGGCCCATTTTAGACAACCTTTGAATGAGTAGGGAATGGTTGACAGTGTCAAAGGCCTTGGATAGGTCTATAAATATGGCATCACAGTGATTCCTATTATCTAAGCAATTTAATATATAATTTAAGACAATCATAGCTGCTGAAACAGCGCTACTGTATGTCCAGGTCTAAAACCAGGCTGGTACACAATAATATCATTTGAAGTTAAAAAAGTTTTTAGCTGAGAGTTTGCCAGTTATTGTAATATTTTTGCAACGCAAGACAATTTCTTAACCTCTTGGGGCTAGGTGGGACGCTAGCGTGCCACCCGTGGTGCACTCCATCAACAGCAGGTGCATTTCAAGAGCGGCAAATTTGAATCCAAATAAATGTCAA
Organism: Salmo salar; assembly: GCF_965601325.2. NCBI lineage: Eukaryota > Metazoa > Chordata > Actinopteri > Salmoniformes > Salmonidae > Salmo > Salmo salar. Next base: position 72,213,568 of record NC_138295.1, on the reverse strand, counting down.
AATTCAAATTTTTCAAAAATACAACTATTTTACACCATTTGAAAGATAAACATCTCCTTAATCTAACCACGTTTTACGATTTCAAAAAGGTTTTACGGCGAAAGCATAAATTTAGAGTATGTTAGGACAGTACATTTACAAGAGTTGTGTGTAATGTTTTGTCAAGTCAAAGACAGGGTCACCAAAACCATAAAACCAGCTAAAATGATGCACTAACCTTTTACAATCTCCATCAGATGACACTCCTAGGACATTATGTTAGACAATGCATGCATTTTTAGTTCTATCAAGTTCATATTTATATCCAAAAACAGCGTTTTACTATGGCATTGATGTTGAGGAAATCGTTTCCCTCCAATAACCGGCAGTCAAGTCAGCGTGACAAATTAAATAATTAAAATTAGAAAACATTGGTAAAATATTATATTGTCATTTAAAGAATTATAGATTTACATCTCTTGAACGCAATCAACTTGCCAGATTTAAAAATAACCTTACTGGGAAATCACACTTTGCAATAATCTGAGCACTGCGCCCAGAAAAATACGCGTTGCGATACAGACTAGACGTCATGTTGGGGAGATCTAAAATCGAAAATACTATGTAAATAATCCATTACCTTTGATTCTCTTCATCAGATGTCACTTCCAGGTATCACAGGTCCATAACGAATGTAGTTTTGTTCAAAAAAGCTCATCATTTATGTCCAAAAATCTCCGTCTCGTTAGCACATGATGTAAGCCAGCCGGACTTCTCGTCATGAACGAGGGGAAAAAATATATTTCCGTTCGTTCAAACATGTCAAACGTTGTATAGCATAAATCATTAGGGCCTTTTTTAACCAGAACATGAATAATATTCAAGGTGGACGAATGCATACTCTTTTATAACATATTGGAACGAGGGTACCCAACATGAACTCGCGCGCCAGGTGTCTAATGGGACATCATCGTTCCATGGCTCTTGTTCGGTCAGATCTCCCTCCAGAAGACTCAAAACACTTTGTAAAGGCTGGTGACATCTAGTGGAAGCAATAGGAAGTGCCAAAATATTCCTAAACCCCTGTGTTTTTCAATGGGATAGGTTTAAAGTCAATACAACACATCAGGTATCCACTTCCTGTCAGAAAATGTCTCAGGGTTTTGCCTGCCAAATGAGTTCTGTTATACTCACAGACACCATTCAAACAGTTTTGGAAACTTTAGAGTGTTTTCTATCCATATATAATAAGTATATGCATATTCTAGTTACTGGGTAGGATTAGTAACCAGATTAAATCGGGTACATTTTTTTTATCCAGACATGCAAATGCTGCCCCCTAGACCCAACAGGTTAACTGTCTGTCCTCAGTTGCAACACTCACTACCGAGTTCCAAACTGACTCTGGAAGCAACGTCAGCACAAGAACTGTTCGTCGGAAGCTTCATGAAATTAGTTTCCATGGCCGAGCAGCCACACACAAGCCTAAGATCACCATGCGCAATGCCAGGTGTCGGCTGGAGTGGTGTAAAGCTTGCCGCTATTGGACTCTGGAGCAGTGGAAATGCATTTTATGGCGTGATGAATCACGCTTCATCATCTGACAGTCCGACGAACAAATCTGGGTTTGTCGGATGCCAAAAGAACGCTACCGGCCCCAACTGTAAAGTTTGGTGGAGGAGGAATAATGATCTGAGGCTGTGTTTCATGGTTCGGGCTAGGCCCCTTAGTTCCAGTGAAGGGAAATCTTAACACTACAGCATACAATGACATTCTAGACGATTATGTGCTTCCAACTTGGGAAGGAATGTTCCAACATCTAGTGGACAGCCTTCCCAGAAGAGTGGAGGCTGGTATAGCAGCAAAGGGCGGGACCAAGTCCATATTAATGTCCATGCTCTGGGAATGAGATATTCGACTAGCAGGTGTCCACATACATTTGGCCATGCATCTCCATGGGGCGGGTTGATATAGGTGAGGGGTGACGGGTACGTCCTCTCCATAGCAACCAGCTAGTGTTAAAGCCTATAGAGTCACAAACTCGTTTGGAATAAAAAAAACATTAAAACTGTCCAAGCTGGCATGATGTATTGTCTGTACCTATGTTAAAATGTTCCGATATTTGCGCCTGTGTAGATGCGTGAGCCTGTACGTGTGCACTTCTGTTTGTATCTGTGTGTGTACACTTGTGTATATGAAAGTCTGTCTTCTATTGTATGTTTCTGAGTTTCAGGCTGAGCACCTATTTGTTTGTGCGTTATCCCTCTTAGCTAGGTCGTTCCATAAATAGTGCCTTTTTGGTAGTGTAATTTTTTTTAAGAATAAGGGCTCTATTCAATCCGAATCACAGAAGTTCAGCTTTACAGCGTGATTGAAATTTAAAGGAAATGTTCCCACTTTAGTGGAGACTGCATCCAGTGTGAGCGCTGTATATGTTGTCTCAATTGAAAAACTACCTTTACATTTCTAGTGCAATTGACAATTAAAGTAACAGGGCACGACAACTTCCTATTAAAATCAGCCATAACTCCTCTTGTGAAAGGGGTAATGGAAGCTTGTTGTGTACAGCCGGCAGGGGCATTTGAATGCAAGCTTAACAAAACATTTGAACTTATAACATTTACAGCTCATCCATCCATCCATCGCTAACAGGGTTGATGTGTTGCTGTATTCTCAACACACTCAGTTTCCTACCACAAAATTACAACAGAAAAAAAAGTAGAACCAGCTCACCTGCTTTTACAGTATGATTTGACTATTATACAGAACAAAAATATAAAACGTTGGTCCTATCTTTCATGAGCTGAAATTAAAGATCTCAGATATTTTCAATATGCACAAATAGCTTGTTTCTCTCAAATTTGGTACACAAATTTGTTTACATCCCTTTTAGTGAGCATTTCTCATTTGCCAAGATAATCCATCCACCTGAGAAGTATGGCATATCAAGAAGCTGATTAAACAGCATGATCATTACACAGGTGCACCTAAAAAGGCCACTAAAAATATGCAGTTTTAGCAAACACAATGTCACAGATGTCTCAAGTTGAGTGTGCGTGCAATTGGCATGCTGACTGCAGGAATGTCCACCAGAGCGGTTGACAGAGAATTTAATGTTAATTTCTCTACCATAAGCAGCCTCCAACGTCGTTTTAGAGAATTTGGCAGTACGTCCAACCGGGCTCAAAACCGCAGACCCAGTGTATGGGCGAGCGGTTTGCTTATGTCAACGTTGTGAACAGAGTGCCCCATGGTGGCGGTGGGGTTATGGTATGGGCAGGCATAAGCTATGGTTAACAAACACAATTGCATTTTATTGATGGCAATTTGAAGGCACAAAAGTACCGTGACGAGATCCTGAGGCCCATTTTTTTAAAGGTACAGTATCTGTGACCAACATATGCATATCTGTTATCTGTATTCCCAGTCATGTGAAATCCATATATTATGGCCTAATGCATTTATTTTAATTGACTTGTTTCCTCATATGAACTGTAAAATCTTGGTAATTGTTGCATTTATGTTTTTGTTCAGTTTATACTAGATGTGTTACCATATTAACACAAGAGTTCTAGAACCCACAATATTAAAGCTGATCTAAACCTGAGGGACAAATGTAAATTAATCACATTAAATACAGTAAATAATCTTCAGAAATGAATTTGTCAAAACAACAAAATAACTAGGGCTTCACAATTTATTTTATTTAACTAGGCAAGCCAGTTAAGAACAAATTATTATTTACAATGACAGCCTAGGAACAGTGGGTTAACTTCCCTGTTCAGGGGCAGAACGAAAGATTTTTACCTTGTCAGCTCAGGGATTCAATCCACCAACCTTTTGGTTACTGGCCAAATGCGCTAACCACTAAGCTACCGGCACAATGGTGAAAACGTAGAGAGATTAGTAATAATCCATTTAGTATAAAGGAAAAAAAAAAAAAGTGGTCATCCAACCCCCCCCCACCAGCGCCCGCCTAATGTAGACCTGCACAGGGTAGGTGTTGAAATGGGACCATAAACTGATAATCACCACAGTGTTCGACCCGCCAGTCAGGTCATCCAGCTCGTTAGCGACATAGCGCATCTCACTGGCAATGACAGTAGAGTAGCGGATTGGAGGACCATGACATTGGTACTTCAGCAGGATGTTGTGGGTGCTGTCTACTGCCATGAAGGGCCCCACATTCTTAGGACTGTAAAGGTTGAACTCCGTCAGCTCTGTCACAAAGAAAGGGAGAGTTGAGAGTTGGACAGACAGAAGAGAGAGTTAGAAAGCACCTGAGGCATTAGAGAGTGAAAGATGCCACAGGACTCACCGGGTACCAAGGCGTTGAGATACTCAAACCACTGTCTGGCAGTAGAGTCTCCGTACATGTACACCACCTTGTCCTTCAGACACTGAGTGGCAGATGAGACGTTAAACTGGCGCATCACACCACCACCCAGCGCTCGCCATGACCCTTGGAAGTAATACCTGGAAGGAGTGAACCTGGTCGACTGTCTTCATGCTGCTTCTCTCCACGTCTGCTTTGTCTGAAAGAGGAAAGCAAGCATCTTGCACCAGCTAGCATCATCACTTTACAGGCAATAGAGGTGCTAGGGCTTTCCCACCTTACATTACTGTAGATGCAGTAGTTGGCTCGAATACTGTCCTGCACACCCAGAAACTCTCCAGAGTTGAAGTATACAGCCACAAAGCAGAGCAGAGCAGTTAGTAGGCTGGCTAGCTAGTGTTAAAAAGATAAACACACAGTTGTACTGTGGTATCTCCTTGCTTGCCTACCTTTTTTCTCAGGCAGCACAATGACACTGTCAGACCCTGAAGGATGAATGGGAACTTTGATGTTCACACCACTGAGAAAGAATTGAGAGAGAATCATATTTGAATGTTAAATAAACCAACAGCATCAAGCAATCTGATACATTGAAAACAAAGTCTGATTCAATTAGACACACTTTCACTGACATATGGAATGCACCCCTCACTAACCTCGAAGAGCAATGCTTATGTTGGTGAGCAGATGTTTCACAAAGTTTCCTCTGCTAGCGTGGTTGATCCGTGTGTCACAGATCAGCAGCTTGGGCTTGTAGCAGTACCAGGGCTCCCCTGTGTGGGGGTCTGTGTAATTGCACAATGGCTTCTGGTTTGTCAGCAGACACAGGTTACATACAGATGTTTGGGACAGTTTTCCAGAGCGGAACAGACTCTAAAAGAAAATCAGATCGGGCCGTTCTTCTCGTAACCATCCTAGAACATGAACTGCCTCACTAGGATGGACCAGTGTCACCTCCACCTGTGCAGACCCCTGCCATAGTAACGGGAAATTGGCAGAGTAGGTCCCATTCCTGTGGTCCAGCACCTGTCCTGCAACGCCTGCCCCAACTTGGAGGAGTGCAGCCGGGCCAGCAAGAAGTCTCCACCATAGCTCTTGGGATGCCCCTGGAAATTGTGCATATGGACCAGAACCTCCAACTGGTCCCCCACGTGCCACTCTCTCCTGCCCCCTGCTGGCAGGATCACAAAAAGGCTGTGTGCAGGGTCACTGGTCTGGTTCAGGGACACATTCACAGAATGGGGCTGAGGCTGTGGCCAGGCGATGGACTCCAGGAGGTATTGCTCATCCAGTAGCTCTGGTTGCGGCGCAGAGGAGAAGGGCCCGCTGTGATGAAAGCTGGGTGGATGCTGCTCTGGAGCTGGTAGAACGTTGACACCATTTGGCAGTTGAGCTTCTGCTGAGAAGAGTAGAGGTACAGGTGTGCAACACTGAAAGCATACGTTTTGCAGAAAGTGCTACGCTCAAATTAATTTCAATTAAACCTGGACGTAAGCAGCATGGCTCTGTGAGAGGCTAGCGCTGTTCAGTGTAAAATTACGCAATTTTTCTGTTTTCAAGAATGACACACGGCTCACACCCGAGAACATTTGGTAAAGTGGCTGGCGTAAAAAAAATCTGTGTCCAATGTAGCAGCTAAACACCTACAGTTTTCGCTAAGCCCCAGTATAGCTCCCATGTGAGGAGGACAGGGTGGTAAAGGAGGTAAATTGTGATTGAAGCCATGTGAGAAATGAATCATGTTTGACCTGTAACTTGTTTTGAGTGCAGATGGATTTACCCTACCTCTAGAATGTTGATATTGCTGAACAGGAAGAAGATGCATGACAGGGCCAGCAGGAAGAAGATACAGATATATTTGGACCAGCTTCTGTCAGTCCCCCTGACGTTAACACAAAGAAGCTGGTAACTGTTCACCCTATGAGTGTTTGCATGTGTGCATAAATAGAGCAGAACTAGAAAATCTGAATTCATTTTGCATAGCAGGCTTCACAAAGATGGCGCCGAAGAACATAGCTGACGTTTTACCTTCCACCAACCAATTGTGCAATTTTTTTTGCATTTTATATAACTTATTTTTTTACTTACTGTGTACATAATGTTGCTGTTACCGTCTCTTACGACCGAAAATAACTTACCGTGGACTGGAAGAAACTTTTTCCTTTAGCTTCTTAGGGCTAGGCCCCTTTTTTCTCAATTTCCACCTGAATGACATGCCCAAAGTAAACTGCCTGTTGCTCAGGCCCTGAAGCCAGGATATGCATATAACTGGTACCATTGGAAAGAAAACACTTTGAAGTTTGTAGAAATGTTAAAATAATATAGGAGAATATAACACAATAGATACGGTAGGAGAAAATCCAAAAGAAGTGAACCAAGGGCTATATCTGTTCTTAGTTCTAAAATTTTTGAAAGGGGCGTGCTTATTTAAGATGGTGAGGAAATTACTTTTAAAGAACGACCAGGCATCCTCGACTGACGGAATGAGGTCAATATCCTTCCAGGATACCGGGGCCAGGTCGATTAGAATGGCCTGCTCGCAGAAGTGTTTTAGGGAGCGTTTGACAGTGATGAGGGGTGGTAGTTTGACCACGGACCCATAGCGGATGCAGGCAATGAGGCAGTGATCACTGAGATCCTTATTGAAAACAGCAGAGGTGTATTTGGAGGGCAAGTTGGTCAGGATCATATCTATGAGGGTGCCCAAATGTTAAATATCCATAATTTTCCTGATTATTTATTTGAATTGCACGCCCTCCAGTTTCACTGGAAGATGTCCCGCTTGCGGGACGCCTAGCTCTGATTCCTTTAACCTCTTACATCTAGACGTTCCGCTAGCGGAACACCTGCTCCAATATCCAATGATAGGCGTGGCGCGAATTACAAATTCCTCAAAAATACAAAAACTTCAATTTTTCAAACATATGACTATTTTACAGCATTTTAAAGACAAGACTCTCCTTTATCTAACCACACTGTCCAATTTCAAAAAGGCTTTACAGCGAAAGCAAAACATTAGATTATGTCAGCAGAGTACCCAGCCAGAAATAATCAGGCAACCATTTTTCAAGCTAGCATATAATGTCACAAAAAAAAAAACACAGCTAAATGCAGCACTAACCTTTGATGATCTTCATCAGATGACATGCCTAGGACATTATGTTATACAATACATGCATGTTTTGTTCAATCAAGTTCATATTTATATCAAAAAACAGCTTTTTACATTAGCATGTGACGTTCAGAACTAGCATTCCCACCGAAACATAACAATTATTTAAAGAATTATAGATACAGAACTCCTTTGTGCAATCGAGGTGTCCGATTTTAAAATAGCTTTTCGGTGAAAGCACATTTTGCAATATTCTGAGTAGATAGCCCAGCCATCACGGCTAGCTATTTTGACACCCACCAAGTTTAGCCCTGACCAAACTCCGATTTACTATTAGAAAAGTTTGATTACCTTTGGTGTTCTTCGTCAGAATGCACTCCCAGGACTGCTACTTCAATAACAAATGTTGGTTTGGTTCAAAATAATCCATAGTTATATCCAAATAGCGGCGTTTTGTTCGTGCGTTCAAGACACTATCCGAAGTGTAAATAAGGGTCATGCGCACGACGCATTTCGTGACAAAAAAAATTCAAAATATTCCATTACCGTACTTCGAAGCATGTCAACCGCTGTTTAAAATCAATTTTTATGCCATTTTTCTCGTAAAAAAGCGATAATATTCCGACCGGGAGTGGTGGTTTTCGTTCAAAGACGAAAGAATAAAAACATGGAGTCGAGTCGTGCACGCGCCTCAGTCTCATAGTACTGTGACCGGCCACTATCCAAACGCGCTACTGTTTTTCAACCAGGGCCTGCAAAGCCACGATTCAGCTTTTTGCCGCCTTCTGAGAGCCTATGGGAGCCGTAGGAAGTGTCACGTAACAGCAGAGATCCCCTGTATTGGATAGAGATAATCAAGAAGGCCAAGAAATGGTCAGACAGGGTACTTCCTGTACAGAATCTTCTCAGGTTTTGGCCTGCCAAATGAGTTCTGTTATACTCACAGACACCATTCAAACAGTTTTAGAAACTTTGGAGTGTTTTCTATCCAAAGCTAATAATTATATGCATATTCTAGTTTCTGGGCAGGAGTAATAATCAGATTAAATCGGGTACGTTTTTTATCCGGCCGTGAAAATACTGCCCCCTAGCCATAAGAGGTTAATGAGTCCGACGAAAAGGATATCCTGCTTTCACTGGAACAGGCCCTAATCCAAACCTTTTGCGTGAAGAAAAGATGCCAGAAAAGGGGACGCAGATCAGGGATCATTCTGAGAATCCGGAGGCAAGCGAGTAAACTCCCAATGCCTTCCATTCTCCTTGCTAACGTGCAATCGTTAGAAAATAAAATTGATGACCTACTATTAAGATTATCCTACCAACGGGACATTAAAAACTGTAACATCTTATATTTCAATGACACGTGGCTGAACGAAGAAACGGACAATATAGAGCTGGCGGGATTTTTCATGCACCGGCAGAACAGAGATGCTGCCTCTGGTAAGACGAGGGGTCGGGGTGTGTGTCTTTTTGTCAATAACAGCTGGTGCGCGATGTCTAATATTAAAGAAGTCTTGAGGTATTACTCGCCTGAGATAGAGTACCTTATGATAAGCTGTCGACACTATCTACCAAGAGAGTTCTCATCTGTATTATTCATAGCCATCTATTTACCACCACAAAGCGAAGCTGGCACTAAGATCGCTCTCAACCAGCTCTAAGGCCATAAGCAAAGAAGAAAATGCTCGTCCAGAAGCGGTGCTCCTAGTGGTCGGGGACTTTAATGCAGGCAAACTTAAATAAGTTTTACCAAATTTTTACCAGCATGTCACATGTGCAACCAGGGGGAAAAAAAATCATACACCACCTTTACTCCACACACAGAGATGCATACAAAGCTCTCCCCCACCCTCCATTTGGCAAATCTGACTACAATTCTATCCTCCTGATTCCGGCTTACAAGCAAAAACTAAAGCAGGAAGTACCAGTGACTCGCTCAATACAGAAGTGGTCAGATGCCGCGGATGCTACACTACAGGACTCTTTTTCTAGCACAGACTGGAATATGTTCCAATGGCATTAAGGAATACACCACCTCAGTCATCAGCTTCATCAATAAGTGCATCGATGACGTCATCCCAACAGTGACATACCGTACATATCCCAACCAGAAGCCATGGATTACAGGCAACATCCACATCGAGCTAAAGCTGACGCTTTCAAGGAGTGGAAGACTAATCTGGATGCTTATAAGAAATCCCGCCATGCCCTCAGACAAACCATAAAACAAGCAAATCGTCAATACAGGATTAACCTGTTGGGGATAGGGGGCAGTATTGACACGGCTGGATAAAAAACGTACCCGATTTAATCTGGTTACTACTCCTGCCCAGTAACTAGAATATGCATATAATTATTGGCTTTGGATAGAAAACACCCTAAAGTTTCTAAAACTGTTTGAATGGTGTCTGTGAGTATAACAGAACTCCTATGGCAGGCCAAAACCTGAGAAGATTTCAAGCAGGAAGTGGCCTGTCTGAGAAGTAGTGTTTCATCTTGGCTCTTTTTATTGAAGACTCAGGATCTGTGCAATAACGTGACACTTCCTACGTCTTCCATAGGGTCTCAGAGCCTGGGAAAACGTTGAACGATATTGAGGCAGGCTCTGGCTGAAACACTTTATCGCTTTTGGCAAGTGGCCACTCAGAGTACTATGGGCTTAGGCGCGTGCCCGCTTCGACCGAATGCTTTGTTTTCCTTTGTCTGTTTATCTAAACGCAGATTCCCGGTCGGAATATTATCGCTTTTTTATGAGAAAAATGGCATAAAAATTGATTTTAAACAGCGGTTGACATGCTTCGAAGTACGGTAATGGAATATTTAGAATTCTTTTGTCACGAATTGCGCCATGCTCGTAACCCTGATTTAGCCTTTAGGATAGTGTCTAGAACGCACGAACAAAACGCCGCTGTTTGGATATAACGATGGATTATTTTGGACCAAACCAACATTTGTTATTGAAGTAGAAGTCCTGGGAGTGCATTCTGACGAAGACAACAAAGGTAAGAACATTTTTCTTATTGTAAATCTGACTTTGATGAGTGCTAAACCTGCTGGGTGTCTAAATAGCTAGCCCTGTGATGCCGGGCTATCTACTGAGAATATTGCAAAATGTGCTTTCACCGAAAAGCTATTTTAAAATCGGACATATCGAGTGCATAGAGGAGTTCTGTATCTATAATTCTTAAAATAATTGTTATGCTTTTTGTGAACGTTTATCGTGAGTAATTTAGTAAATTCACCGGCAGTGTTCGGTGGGAATGCTAGTCACATGCTAGTCACATGCTAATGTAAAAAGCTGGTTTTTGATATAAATATGAACTTGATTGAACAAAACATGCATGTATTGTATAACATAATGTCCTAGGGTTGTCATCTGATGAAGATCATCAAAGGTGAGTGCTACATTTAGCTGTGGTTTGGGTTTATGTGACATTATATGCTAGCTTGAAAAATGGGTGTCTGATTATTTCTGGCTCGGTACTCTGCTGACATAATGTAATGTTTTGCTTTCGTTGTAAAGTCTTTTTGAAATCGGACAGTGTGGTTAGATTAACGAGAGTCTTATCTTTAAAATGGTGTAAAATAGTCATATTTTTGAAAAATTGAAGTAATAGCATATCTAAGGATTTGAATAACGCGCCACAGGATTCAACTGGCTGTTGAGTAGGCAAGCGTCCCACCTAGCCCATAGAGGTTAAGACTGAATCCTACCACACCGGCTCTGACGCTCGTCAGATGTGGCAGGGCTTAAACTTATACAGACTACAAAGGGAGACCCAGCCGCGAGCTGCCCAGTGACGCGAGCCTACCAGACAAGCTAAATGCCTTTTATGCTCGCTTCGAGGAAAACAACACTGAAGCATGCACGAGAACACCAGCTGTTCTGGATGACTGTATGATAACGCTCTCGGTAGCCAATGTGAACTCAACATTTAAACAGGTCAACATTCACTGGCCGCTGGCCCAGGCGGATTACCAGGACGTGTACTCAAAGCATGCACGGACCAACTGTCAAGTGTCTTCACTGACATTTTCAACCTCTCACTGACCGAGTCTGAAATACCTACATGTTTCAAGCAGACCACCATAGTCCCTGTGCCCAAGGAAGCGAAGGTAACCTGCTTAAATGATTACCGCCCTGTGGCACTCACGTCGGTAGCCACGAAGTGCTTTGAAAGGCTGGTCATGGCTCACATCAACAGCATCCTCCCAGGCACCCTAGACCCACTCCAATTCGCATACCGCCCCAACACATCCACAGATGACGCAATCTCAATCGCACTCCACACTGCCCTTTCTCACCTGGACAAAAGGAACACCTATGTGAGAATGCTGTTCATTGACTACAGCCCAGCGTTCAACACCATAGTGCCCACGAAGCTCATTACTAAGCTAAGGACTCTGGGACTAAACACCTCCCTCTGCAACTGGATCCTGGACTTCCTGACGGGCCGCCTCCAGGTGGTAAGGGTAGGCAACAACACTTATGCCACACTGATCTTTAACACTGGGGCCCCACAGAGGTGTATACTTAGTCCCCTTCTGTATTCACTGTTCACCCACGACTGCGTAGCCAAACACGACTCCAACACCATCATTAAGTTTGCTGACGACACAACAGTGGTAGGCCTGATCACCAACAATGATGAGCTGGCCTATAGGGAGGAGGTCAGAGAACTGGCAGTGTGGTGCCAGGACAACAACCTCTCCCTAAATGTAAGCAAGACAAAGGAGCTGATTGGGGACTACAGGAAGAGGCGGGCCAAACAGGCCCACATTAACATTGACGGGGCTGTAGTGTAGCGGGTCGAGAGTTAAGTTCCTTGTTGTCTACATCACCAACGAACTATCATGGTCCAAACATACCAAGACAGTCGTGAAGAGGGCACAACAAAACCTTTTCCCCCTCAGGAATGAAAAGATTTGGCATGGGTCCCCAGATCCGCAAAAGGTTCTACAGCTGCACCATCGAGAGCATACTGACAGGTTGCATCACCGCCTGGTATGGTAACTGCTCGGCATCTGACCTTAAGGCGCTATAGAGGGTAGTGCGAACGGCCCAGTACATCACTGGGGCCAAGCTTCCTGCCATCCAGGACCCAGATAATAGGCTGTGTCAGAGGAAAGCCCATGAAATTGTCAGAGACTCCTGCTACCCAAGTTATAGACTTTTCTCTGCTACCGCATGCCAAGCCATACCAGAGCTCCAAGTCTAGGACCAAAAGGCTCCTCAACAGCTTCTACCCACAAGCCATTAGACTGCTGAACAATTCATAAAAATCGCCACCGGAAAATTTACATTGACCCCCCTCTTGTATACTGCTGCTACTTGCTGTTTGTTTGTTACTTATGGATAGTCACTTCGCCCCCACCTACATGTACAGATTACCTCAACTAGCCTGTACCCCCGCACACTGACTCGGTACCGGTGCCCCCTGTATATAGCCTCGTTATTGTTATTCTTATTGTGTTACTTTTTATTTTAGCCTACTTGGTAAATATTTTCTTCTTCTTGAACTGCACTGTTGGTTAAGGGCTTGTAAGTAAGCATTTCATGGTAAAGTCTACAATTGTTGTTTTCGGTGCATGTGGCAAATAAAGTTTGATTTGATCTTGTTGAGTATGTGACCTTTGTTCAAACTCCGGTCAGTCACACTGTGCCTTTAAAAGTTGAGTCTTTTTCTAGACCGATTGTAGATCATATCATACAGTATTATATACACATGTACACTTACCTCCATACATATTTTGACAATGAAGCTAAAATCTTACATTTCTCTATACTCCACCATTTTGAGATCAAATGGAGGGGACAAGGCCCAATGCAGCTGTTTTTCTCTCAGTATCAAATAATTTCTGTGTAACAATTAGTTACTTTAATGTTTTAGTTTTCTATTCAAATGAAACTATACAAAATATATTTTTAGCAACAAAAAATATCAAGCAAAACTTTAGCTAGGACTTTCTGCGATTGGTCTGAGCAGTAGTGCTGAGCAATTAGTGCTTTTTGAGGTCGGTTCAGTGTCATTTAATTTTTTTAATAATCAAGGTATATAAACTTCTGACTTTAACTGTATATCCACCTCACTCTCAGAGAAAAAGTAGCACTGCTAGGTTTTACACAGTCAAATGTGACAATTAACTAGATTAACTGTGTCGCTCTGAAGAAGAGCATGTGCTACAAATCTCATTTTACTGTATTGATTTATTATTATTATGATTATTATTATATTGATGTCACAAATGTATCATTTGTACAGTTATTTTTTTTATCTTAAGATAGCTACAGTATATGAGACAACTACATATATCAGAGTCAAATATACAGGATATTAACATTCCATTCCAGCTAAACAAGGGATATATAGCGTTTTGCAACAAAACCTGATATAATACAAAATGTATTCATTCAAATCTGAGAACAGTAGTATTTTACACGTACATGAAGGTACCAGTAACCAATCATTTATGATGAAAAAACACAATGTGAAACATTTTATAACTAAACTTTTAATTTAAACATCTCAATACATTTCACAAAAAATACATTTTATAATACATTTAAATACAAAACAATTAAATAAAAGATCTACAGTACATCTAAAAGATTGAAAAATAGCAGTGAACCAGGACAATAAAAATAGCAGTGAACCAGGACAATAAAAATAGCAGTGAACCAGGACAATAAAAATAGCAGTGAACCAGGACAATACAAATAGCAGTGAACGAGGACAATATAAATAGCAGTGAACAGGACAATAAAAATAGCAGTGAACCAGGACAATAAAAATAGCAGTGAACCAGGACAATAAAAATAGCAGTGAACCAGGACAATTTAAATAGCAGTGAACCAGGACAATACAAATTGCAGTGAACCAGGACAATATAGATAGCAGTGAACAGGACAATGAAAATAGCAGTGAACCAGGACAATAAAGATAGCAGTGAACCAGGACAATAAAAATAGCAGTGAACCAGGACAATACAAATAGCAGTGAACCAGGACAATATAAATAGCAGTGAACAGGACAATAAAAATAGCAGTGAACCAGGACAATAAAAATAGCAGTGAACCAGGACAATAAAAATAGCAGTGAACCAGGACAATTTAAATAGCAGTGAACCAGGACAATACAAATTGCAGTGAACCAGGACAATACAAATTGCAGTGAACCAGGACAATATAGATAGCAGTGAACAGGACAATGAAAATAGCAGTGAACCAGGACAATAAAGATAGCAGTGAACCAGGACAATAAAAATAGCAGTGAACCAGGACAATAAAAATAGCAGTGAACCAGGACAATAAAAAGCCATGGCTGTGTCCTATACCTGCGTCCTAAATAGTTGGCTGTTTGAAAATGTGCAAAAATTAAGTTGAATAGTATGCAAAATTTAGAGAATCGAGTATGTCATACTCATTTCGGCTTTGACAATAGTTGATCAATTAGACATGGGGATGTGCTACCGTAATCATCGAATAGCGGGAGAAAATGCAATCCCGCATGACGCATTCTCAGTATGCGAAAATATAATATTTAATAGTATGCGACATTTTGAAAATCAAGTATGGTTTAAATGACAGGATGTTATACTCATTTCGCTTTTCATCTACTAGAATTCGATGCACACTTTTCAACAATGCATTGGAAGAGGTGGGATATGAGTGATAGGCCGAAGCTTCTGCGGTGGTGTTCAAATACCAAGGTAAAGTCGGTTTCAGGTTGGATATTCAAAGGATATTCGCATGTAGTTTTCCTTACGTCCACCAACAGCAGTTAGGGAGCGTCAACATAGTGACAAATCACATTTTTCAAATCTCAATAGGTCTTTAACCATTACTCCTAAAACTTTCAAAACTGGTTGTAGCTAACCGGATGGCATAGACACACATTGCACACACTTTTCTTTGTAGATTTACATCTCACACTGTTTTAAATTATTTATTTACATTTTTGAATTTCAATAGCTCTTTGGTCATATGTCCTACTGACTACGAAACAAGGTTCAGAATGTACACTCAGTGGGCCTACACATTGCACACCCTTTAGTTTGTCCATTTTCATCTCAAATGTTTTTACATTAATCTTTCAAACTTTCAAATTTCAATAGCTCCTTGGTCATGTGACCTACTGACTCCAAACAAGGTTCAGAATGTCCACTGACTACCCTTATATAGTCAGTAGACTATAGTTATTCCATTGTACTGCATCTAATACATATTAGCATTTTACATACATTCATAAGTGTGATAATGTTTTATGACATACTGTGAAAAACTCTCTTGGCTGCTGGCTCTGTCACTTTCAGACATGTGCAGAGCAGACTGAAAGGGGAAGGGTAGCTCTTGACTAGAACCACAGGGGTTCTCTGTAAAGAGAGAGTAATCCAAAAGGCACAGACATACCCCTTGACTTTCAATTGGCACCCTTGACCTGTATGTATTCTCTCCTGATTGGTCTCCGTGGTGCTTAGTCAATGGGAACTCCATTGCCGGCCCCATCATAAAGTTTTTACACAGTCTGGCAGTCTGACTAAAGTGCCACAGGTATGAGGAGAGACATCCTCCTTTTTATTTATGGGAACAAACACTTTGGATCCTATTCTTGGACTTTTAGAAGACACAATGTGTCAATACAAAAACAAAAAAATATGTACTAATTACTGTCCATGAGTAACCTCAACCTTGTGGTTCTGTGGGTGTTTGGGCCAATAAAGTGCAAACTCAATTCTACCACTGACTAGTCTCTCATGCCCCTATGAACGGGGACACAGGGCAATAGTTTTTAATCTAAACCAACCCTTTTTTACTGGAGTACACACAGTAGCAGTTTACCAGATAAGAAGTCAAGAAGATCAAAAAGTAGATTGTTGTAAGGGTGTATTACGTCCTGTGCTGGCCCCATTGTCATATCCATTCTGGATTCTGAGTGGTAAAATCATAGCTGAAAAATGCCTCTATGTATGTGTATACTGTATGTGGGAATGTCTTATGTCCGTCCTACAGTTTCTATGATGGCAATTTGCATATACTCCAGAATGTTATGAAGTGTGATCAGATGGATTGCAATTAATTGCAATGTCGCTCTTTGCCATGCAAATTAACTGAATCCCCCCCAGAAATATTCCACTGCATTTCAGCCCTGCCACAAAAGGACCAGCTGACATCATGTCAGTGATTCTCTTGTTAACCTGTTGGGGCTAGGGGGCAGTATTTTCACGGCTTGATAAAAAAACGTACCCGATTTAATCTGGTTACTAATCCTACCCAGTAACTAGAATATGCATATACGTATTATATATGGATAGAAAACCCCCTAAAGTTTCTAAAACTGTTTGAATGGTGTCTGTGAGTATAACAGAACTCATTTGGCAGGCAAAACCCTGAGACAGATTCTGACAGGAAGTGGATACCTGATGTGTTGAATTACCTTTAAGCCTATGACATTGAAACACACAGGGGCTTGTTAATCTTTTGGCACTTCCTATTGCTTCCACTAGATGTCACCAGCCTTTACAAAGTGTTTTGAGTCTTCTACTGTGAGATCTGACCGAACAAGAGCCTTGGAACGGTGATGGCCGATTAGACTCTGGCGCGCGAGGTCATGTTGGGTACCCTCGTTCCAATACGTTTTAAAAGAGAATGCATTCGTCCACCTTGAATATTATTCATGTTCTGGTTAAAAAAGGCACTAATGATTTATGCTATACAACGTTTGACATGTTTGAACGAACGTAAATATATTTTTTCCCCTCGTTCATGAAGTGAAGTCCGGCGGGCTTAGATCATGTGCTAACAACACGGAGCTTTTTGGACATAAATGATGAGCTTTTTTGAACAAAACTACATTCGTTATGGACCTGGGATTCCTGGAAGTGACATCTGATGAAGAGAATCAAAGGTAATGGATTATTTACATAGTATTTTAGATTTTAGATCTCTCCAACATGGCCGTTTGTCTGTATCGCAAAGCGTATTAATCCTCAAGAGGCGGGTAGACAAACAAAAACACACAAATTCTGACAAACTCCAAGCATTGATTATGCAAGAATGGGCTGCCATCAGTCAGGATGTGGCCCAGAAGTTAATTGACAGCATGCCAGGGCGGATTGCAGAGGTCTTGAAAAAGAAGGGTCAACACTGCAAATATTGACTCTTTGCATCAACTTCATGTAATTGTCAATAAAAGCCTTTGACACTTATGAAATGCTTGAAATTCTACTTCAGTATTCCATAGTAACATCTGACAAAAATATCTAAAGACACTGAGGCAGCAGACTTTGTGAAAATAAATATTTATATAGTAATTCTCAAAACATTTGGCCACGAATGTAGTGTTGATACATGGAATATTCCTCAACTGCATATATCATAAATTGCTATTGCAAATGGAAGTATTATGTTCAACAACTGACATTTTCAGATATTATTTTGACAAACACACTTTAACACACGTTGGTGCTTACAATCCATTCTCTATTGTCATAGACTTGATGGGCACTGTCATCTGTGATCTTTGTGATAGGACTTTCTTTAAGCACGCACTGATGAAACTGTCACTTAATATTTTTTTCTTAAAGTCTACAGACGCTCTACATTTATTCACTCTGTGATAGGGTTGGATCCTATATCCTACTTTTATTACTCTCATGTTGTCACATGCTTCGAAAGGGACAGACCAAGGCACAGGTGGCTCCTGACTGAGGAGCGTCGCTGGAGGCTCCGAGTTGAGGAGTGTCGCTGGAGGCTCTGGGCTGAGGAGCGTCGTTGGAGGCTCCGGGCTGAGGAGCGTCGCTGGAGGCTCCGGGCTGAGGAGCGTCGCTGGAGGCTCCGGGCTGAGGAGCGTCGCTGGAGGCTCCGGGTTGAGGAGCGTCGCTGGAGGCTCCGGGCTGAGGAGTGTCTCTGGCAGCTCCGGGCTGAGGAGCGTCACTGGAGGCCTCCTGTGTGGAGCTGGGACCGGTCTCCCCGGACTTACAGGAGACTGGGTGCGCAGAGCAGGCACGGGGCACACTGGGCCGTGGAGGCACACCGGTGGTCTGGAGCTCAGGGCTGGCACACCCCGTCCTGGCTGAATGATCACTGTAGCCAGGCACGGGCGGAGCGCTGGCACAGGGCGAACTGGGCTGTGCTGGAGAGTGAGGGCTGCCGTGCGTAGAGCAGGCGCAGGGTAAGCTGGGCCAAGGAGACGCACTGGAGACCAGATACGTTGTGTCGGCGCACTTCTCCCTGGCTGCCGGCCAACTCTCGCACGACAACGCTGAGGAGCCCGTACTGACCGCACCGGACTGTGCGTGCGTATGTGCAATACAGTGCGCATTTCCGCATAGCTCGGTGCTTTCCTCGTCACCCGCTCCCCACGGTAAGCACGGGGAGTTGGCTCAGGACTCCACCCTGACTCTGCCCAACTCCCCGTGGGGGGGGGGGGGGGCTGCCTCTCGCACTTGCCTCTTGGCTTATACAGCGCCTCATAGTAACGCCGCTCTGCCTTCGCTGCCTGAAGTTCCTCCTTTGGTTGGCAATACTCCCCAGCCTGCCTCCAGGGTCCTTTCCCATCTAATATCTCCTCCCACGTCCACGACTCCAAGTACTTCTCCTGTTGCTCCTTTCCACGCTGCTTGGTCCTTCGGTGGTGGGTGGTTCTGTCACATGCGTCGAAAGGGACAGACCAACGCGCAGCGTGTTGAGTGCTCATCTTCTTTCATTATGAGAGAACACTTAAACAAAATAAACAAACGACAAACGACAGTTCTGTAAGGTACTAACTATACGTAAAAAACAACCACCCACAAAACCCAAAGGAAAACAGGCTGCCTAAGTATGGCTTCCAATCAGAGACAACGAAAGACACCTGCCTCTGATTGGAAACCATACTCGGCCAAACCTGGAAAACGAAACATAGAAAATTAAAACTGGAACACATTCCCCTGGAAACAAACAAACCCCAAAACACACAAAACAACCCCCCTGCCACGCCCTGACCATTCTACTATGGCAAATGACCCTTTTCACTGGTCAGGACGTGACACATGTAAATGGTTCAGTGCCTATAATTTAGGCTGTGTGTAGAGGAAATTACCTCTACAGATTATAGTGGTAAGAAAATCAGCATACAGTTTTGGCCTGTGTATTAATTTGCCTATAACTAATCAGAATTCCATTTTGTTCACATAAAAAAGAGAATACTTCAAAATGAGAAGATCCTGCCATGGGAAAGACAACTGGGTGGACATAAAGTGGAAAGGAGGGGAAGTAACTCACACCATGCAGCAGGACACCTTCAGCTGCTGGGTCTTTGTAATGCAGGTTTGATAGTTATATTTTCAATAATGAATGGTTAGCTGTTATGTGACAATTAGGTCAAAAACTCTATTTTATTTTTTGGTGTAGATGGCCAAGGAAGTTGCACAGAACTTCCCCAACATCCACTCCCAAATTGATATACACTGTGTGCACAATTATTAGGCAAGTCAGTATTTTGACCATATCATCATTATTATGCATATTTCCCAACTCCAAGCTGTATAAACTGGAATGCTTATTGGATTTAAGCATATCAGGTGATGTGTAATGAGGGAGGGTGTGGCCTAAGGAGATCAACACCCTATATCAAAGTGTGTATATTTATTAGGCAGCTTCTTTTCCTCAGGCAAAATGGGCCAAAAAAGAGATTTAACTGACTCTGAAAAGTCAAACATTTTAAAAAGTATTTCAGAGGAATGCAGCACTCTTGAAATTGCTAAGATATTGGGGCGTGATCACAGAACCATCAAACGTTTTGTTGCAAATAGTCAACAGGGTCGCAAGAACCGTGTTGAGAAAAAAAGACGCAAATTAACTGCCAAAGATTTGAGAAGAATCAAACGTGAAGCTACCAGGAACCCATTATCCTCCAGTGCTGTCATATTCCATAACTGCAACCTACCTGGAGTGCCCAGAAGTACAAGGTGTTCAGTGCTCAGAGACATGGCCAAGGTAAGGAAGGCTGAAACCCGACCACCACTGAACAAGACACATAAGTTGAAACGTCAAGACTGGACCAAGAGATATCTGAAGACAGATTTTTCAAAGGTTTTATGGACTGATGAGATGAGAGTGACTCTTGACGGACCAGATGGATGGGCCCGTGGCTGGATCAGTAAGAGGCACGGAGCTCCACTTCGACTCAGACGCCAGCAAGGTGGAGGTGGGGTACTGGTATGGGGTGGTATTATTAAAGATGAGCTAGTTGGACCTTTTTGGGTTGAAGATGGACTCAAACTCAACTCCCAAACCTACTGCCAGTTTTTAGAAGACACTTTCTTCAAGCAGTGGTACAGGAAAAAGTCTGCATCTTTCAAGAAGACCATGATTTTTATTGATGACAATGCTCCACCGCATGCATCGAAGTACTCCACTGCGTGGCTAGCCAGTAAAGGCCTTAAAGATGAAAGAATAATGACATGGCCCCCTTCCTCACCTGACCTAAACCCTATTGAGAACTTGTGGTCCCTTCTTAAACGGACGATTTACGGTGAAGGAAAACAGTACACCTCTCTGACCAGTGTCTGGGAGGCTGTGGTTGCTGCTGCACAAAAAGTTGATTGTCAACAGATCAAGAAACTGACAGACTCCATGGATGGAAGGCTTATGACTGTTATAGAAAAGAAGGGTGGCTATATTGGTCACTGATTTATTTATTTTTTTGTCAGAAATGGGCTACAGGTTAGCAATGAACCCCGAGCCGGGATTGCTAACAAGGCTGGAAATTCAAAACATCAAAAATCTAATAATTTCAATTTCTCAAACAATCAACTATTTTACACAATTTAAATGATAAACATCTCCTTAATCTAACCACATTGTTCGATTTTCAAAGAGGCTTTACAGCAAAAGCATAAAGTTAGATTATGTTAGGACAGTACATAGCCACAAAAGTACAAACATCCATTTTCAATTCAAGGTCAGGCGTCACCAAAAGCAGAAACCAGCTTGAATTATGCACTAACTTTTGTCAATCTCCATCAGATGACACTCCTAGGACATTATGTTATATAATACATGCATTTTTTGTTCCATCAAGTTCATATTTATATCCAAAAACAGCATTTTACAGTAGCGTGAAATTCAGATTTTTTTCTTCTCTGAAATGCTTCCGGTGAACATAACAAAATTACTATTCGAAAACATTGGTAAATTATAATATTGTCATTCAAAGAATAATATATTATCATCTCGTAATTGCTACCGAATGGCCAGATCTCAAAATAACTTTACTGGGAAATCACATTTTGCAATAAACGGGGTGCTATGCTAAGAACAACAGGCTATGCTATACAGTTAGCATCATCTAAAATCGATAATAACATTGTAAATATCCCCTTACCTTTGATTATCTCCATCAGAAGGCAGGCATCCCAGGTCCGGAAGGCATCCCAGGTCCGGAACAAATGTGGTTTCTTTTGACAAAGTTCATAATTTATGTCCAAATAACACCAAGTACTTAGCGTTCATTATGCTCCCACAAAACGTGGTGGGGGGACTGTAAAATCACGCCGAAAAGCTAAAAAAAACTAGTAAATAATCTATTTATGTTCGTTCAAACATGTCAAATGTTGTTTAGCATTAATCTTTTGGTCCATTTTTAACGTTAAACATCAGTAATATTTTCACACAACCTATCCTATGTCTAGATAAACAATGAAGACAAAACTCACGTTTCTCAGATTTATGCGCAGGCGCAAAAAAATGAAGTGATGACATGTCAACTTCCTTGGATTCTAATTTGCTCTCTGTTTATCATAGACGCTTCAAACAACTTTATAAAGATCGTTGACATCTAGTGGAAGCCGTAGGTGTTGCGAAATGAATCCTTTCTCACTATGGTATCTATAAAACAATGACACTAAATAGTACAGTCACAAAATTCACATTTTTTTTTGATCTATTTTTCACAGGTTTTTGCCTGCAATATGAGTTTTGTTATACTTACAGACACCATTCAAACTGTTTTAGAAAATTCAGAGTGTTTTCTATCCGAATGTGTTAATAATATGCATATCCTAGCTTCTGAGTTGGTGTAGGAGGCAGTTAAAAATGGGCACATATTTTTTTCAAAATGTCTCAATACTGCCCCCGAGCCCCAACAGGCTAGTAACCAAAAGGTTGCTAGATTGAATCCCTAAGCTGACAAGGTAAAAACCTGTCGTTCTGCCCCTGAACAAGGCAGTTAACCCACTGTTCCTAGGCCATCATTGAAAATAAGAATTTGTTCTTAACTGACTTGCCTAGTTAAATAAAGGTAAAAAAAATACAGAAGATAAATGGCTAGAGGTTATGCGATATGGGTGTATATCCACTGCATGCTTAGGTGTGTAATTGACATGACAAAGGAGCTGTTGAAATTTAAAACGATGAAAAATGTATGTTACACTGTGTGATTTTACAGTACACAAACAAGAGTGTGCAATATATGAGGCTAGTCCGTGGGCATTCTGAAGTTTGTTTGAGTCCAATAGGTCACATGACCCAGGAGCTATTGAAGTTTACAATTTTGAAATATTAATGTAAAATTGAGTGAGATGAAATTGGACAAACTAAAGGATGTGCAATGTGTAGGCCCACTGAGTGGACATTCTGAACCTTGTTTGAAGTCAGTAGGTCACATGACCAAGGAGCTATTGACATTTGTAAGTTAGAAAAATTCATGTCAAAACGAGTGAGATGAAAATGGACATAGTAAAGGGTGTGCAATGTGTAGGCCCACTGAGTGTACATTCTGAACCTTTTTTGAGTCCAGTAGGTTACATGACCAAGGAGCTATTGAAATTAGTATGTTTGAAAAATTAATGTAAATACGTGTGATATGAAAATGAACAAACCAAAGGGTGTGCAATATAGAAGGGTAGTCAGTGGACATTCTGAACCTTGTTTGAGTCAAGCAGGTCACATGACCAAGTAGCTATTGAAATTCGAATGTAAAAAAAGTTTGTACTTTGTTTACGCTCCCTAACTAATTCAACTTGGAATACAAAATGCTGCTCACATTTCCACATGTTTATCAGCTTTGGAAAGCAAATTAATGTCCAAATCGTGAAATAAGACCTGCGCAATGTTGTGAACAATTTTTCCAACATCATGACACTTATTTGGAGTCTGTGGCTCAAGTGGTTTGAAAGCTATTAAGGTTTGAAATCGTGAATATCTGTTGAATATCCAGCTTGAAACTGTCTTTACCTCGGTTGTTCAAATGTAGACTAAGTAGTTTTTGTTCTCCTTAAAATGATCACGACTATTGCATCTTTGAAAACAGAAGTCTTTTTTTTTAAAAACATTTTATGTGGATTTCTGTTTTCTCACTGAAAAGTGTTTTTTGGCCTTCGTCAGAGCTTTTAAACTAAATATTAAGACTTATTTTGATTTCCAAATATGTTGGCACAGGGGACTCGTGATGTGGCTGCGTTATTGATTATTGATGTCAAGTTAAATCAGGCCTTTTGATTGGAACAGATTGTTTTAGTTTTGTAGGCTAGGCTGCCTATTTAATAATTTAATTCATGCTTCAAGCCTTAGCAGTCATTCTGATCTCATTCTCAATGATCAGTGCTTTAGTTTATTATGTTGCTGTCCAGCAGTTCTGAATTTGCTATGCACCCGACTGTCCACATTTGTCTGTGCAATAGCCCTTTTATTTGAACTTTTGAAAAGTTCTGGTGTGTTTGATAGGCTATTTGATTTAATTTATGTTACAGCCCTTTGGTTTCACTTTTAAATATGTTGAAATGGAACCAAATAATCTCTTTCTGTCTTCAGTCCTTTTTAAACAGGATAGATTGGCTATATGGTCTACTACGGTGTAGGTATAATGTGATGGTCTTCCTATAACCAGCCTGAGTAGGCCTATAACGCCATTCCTATTCTATTCAGAGTTTAGAGAAATTAATCAAATTGGAAATGAGCTATTATCAGCCTGGTTAATGCGATGCCCCGCCCCTCCTATTAAGCCAATCAGGAGCTGCTACTGTATTGCGTCCGTGCCATACTGCATACATTTACTAAGCAGTACGTGCTATATAGTATGTGATGAGGAGTAAATGGTATGCAGTTTAAGTATGTAGTACACTAGTATGGGTATGATTTTGGGGGTTTTCATTTCATGTAATCCATAGAATGGTTCTTTGACATATATTTCACATTTGTATCTGAAAGCATATTCGAGAAATACTTTATAATTTTTGGCTTAACCAGGGTCCATGATGTTTCATCTGTAGGTGCTACAAAGCAAACATTTGTGTCCAATGGCCATGAGCAAGAGGTGGGACATAGTCTAGTCTTCCAAGGGAGAAAAAAAACTCAGTTGAGAGAGAGAATAGTAGAATACACAAGGTGCACGTTTGACATTTATTAGTGCATCAGCAATTTTTCTCTTGTTATGTCAGTCACTGACAGTTACTCAGTTAGTCAGCCCTGATGACACACATCAACACCACCATCCCAGAAACCCTGGACTCACTCAAATTCGCATACCGGCCCAACAGATCCACAGATGACGCAATCTCAATCTCACTGCCCTCTCCCACCTGGACAAGAGGGGAATAACTATGTGATAATGCTGTTCATAGACTACAGCTCAGCATTCGACATGATAGTCACCTACAAGCTCATCACCATGTTGGTGACCATGGTTCCTGGACTTCCTGACGGGCCAGCCCCAGGTGGTGAGGGTAGGCAATAACACCTCCGCCACGCTGACCCTCAAGACGGGGGCCCTCAGGGGTGTGTGCTTAGTCCCCTTCTGTACTCCCTGTTCACCCATAACTGCGTGGCCACGTATGACTCCAACACCATCATCAAGTTTGCTGACGACACTGCGGCGGTAGGCCTGATCACCGACAGTGATGAGGCAGCAGTAGGGAGGTCAGAGACTTGGCGGTATGGTGCCAGGACAACAACCTCTCCCTCAACATCAGTAAGACCAAGGAGATGATCATAGACTGCAGGAGAAAGATGGGAAAGCATGCCCTCACCAACAGGGCTGTAGATGAGCTGGTCGGGAGCTTCATATTCCTTGGTGTTTCTTTCTACATGATAATGATTATACATGATAATAATGATAATACATGATAAACTATAAACTGTCAGCAAGGGCATGAAGAATGAGAACAGTAGTATTCTCCAGCAGATGGAGGCAAATACATCTCTCTGTTTATCTGTCTATCTTTCTCTTTGTCTGTCTGCATCCCTTCCTCTTCTCTTTTAATGTCTCTCTCACACATACACCACAGATCACCACTCGCACAGACACATAAATACACACGTACTCAGTGACAGACAGACATAACCATACAACCTAAGACAGACAGATGTCATCAAAATGATCTCTGTGGTCTTCTCTTGGACCCGCAGTGCAGCACTGAGACGGACACACACAGCTGCATAGGTCACCACATAGTCTGTGTACACTTCAATGGCCTCCTTTGCTTTCCTACACAACAGCTGATCTTACAGGCCTAGACAAGTGAACAGCACTGGTGGATCTCTATTCTGTTTAGTGGTGAAGAAGGAAAGGAGATAAGGAAAGGAAGACTTTTGAGTATTTGGATGTATATGAATGTCAGAGGGAGCAAATGAGGGGTGGCCAAAGTGAATCAGAGAGCTGTCTGTGAGGGGAGAGAGGTCACTCAACAACACAACAGACTGTTTTTGTTTACTTTTCAGTTCTCTCTGTTCTTTTTTCGTATTTCTATACTAGTGCTAAATGGATTATTAAAAGAATGACGCTGAATATTATGATAAAATTTGTATTAATATTATTATTATTCCTTTTGAAGTACAGATCTATAGGAGGATGCTGCTGTTTTGGGGAGAATGGCGGAGGAGGGGCAGGGGTGGGTTGATAGAGGTGAGAGGTGACGGGTATGTCCTCTCCATAGCAACCACTTGATGTTAAATCCTATAGACACACTAACTCGTTTGGAATAAAAAATATTCAAACTGTCCAAACAGGCATGATGTATCGTCTATTCCCGTAGTGTTACAGGGTTCTGATGTGTGTGTCTGTGCGTACATGTACGCTATACGCATGTGAACTTGTGTTTGTGTGTCTGACAATTTGTCCTTTATTGCAGGTACCCCCCAGGGGTAGGTACAATGCCGTCGGGGGCCGAAGAGCAGCCAAAGAGCTACTGCGCCCTTACCCGGGAAAGCACCGAACAACAGACAGTGACGTTGGACCATCGAAGAGGAGCAAATATGATGAGAACTACATTGATTTGGGGTTCACTTATATTGGGAGTCGTGCCTTTAGTCAGCCACAGTGTGTTATGTGCAAAAGTACTACCTAACAACTCGATGAAACCTTCACTCTTGCGCAGACATTTAGAAACAAAACATGGCAATTTGAAAAATAAGCCACGCAAGTTTTTGAGTGAGAATTAACCTCTATGGGCTAGGTAAGCAAAACATTAGATTATGTCAGCAGAGTACCAAGCCAGAAATAATCAGACACCCATTTTTCAAGCCAGCATATAATGTCACCAAAACCCAGAAGACAGCTAAATGCAGCACTCACCTTTGATGATCTTCATCAGATGACAACTCTAGGACATTATGTTATACAATACATGCATGTTTTGTTCAATCAAGTTCATATTTATATCAAAAACCAGCTTTTTACATTAGCATGTGACGTTCAGAACTAGCATACCCCCCGCAAACTTCCGGGGAATTCGCTAACATTTTACTAAATTACTCACGATAAACGTTCACAAAAAGCATAACAATTATTTTAAGAATTATAGATACAGACCTCCTCTATGCACTCGATATGTCCGATTTTAAAATAGCTTTTTGGTGAAAGCACATTTTGCAATATTCTAAGTACATAGCCCAGGCATCACGGGCTCGCTATTTAGACACCCGGCAAGTTTAGCACTCACCATAATCATATTTACTATTATAAAAGTTTGATTACCTTTTGTTGTCTTCGTCAGAATGCACACCCAGGACTGCTACTTCAATAACAAATGTTGGTTTGGTCCAAAATAATCCATCGTTATATCCGAATAGCGGCGTTTTGTTTGTGCGTTCCAGACACTATCCGAAATAGTAAAGAAGTGTCGCGCGCATGGCGCAATTCGTGACAATAAAATTCTAAATATTCCATTACCGTACTTCGAAGCATGTCAACCGCTGTTTAAAATCAATTTTTACGACATTTTTCTCGTAGAAAAGCGATAATATTCCGACAGGGAATCTCCTTTTCGGCAAACAGAGGAAAAAATCCCAAAGGCGGGGGCGGTCGGGGTCACGCGCATAAGCCCAGTGTCCCTTGATCGGCCACTTGAGAAAGGCAATAATGTGTTTCAGCCTGGGGCTGGAATGACGACATTCTGTTTTTTCCCGGGCTCTGAGCGCCTATGGACGACGTGGGAAGTGTCACGTTAGAGCAGAGATCCTTAGTAAATGATAGAGATGGAAAAGAAGTTCAAGAAATGGTCAGACAGGCCACTTCCTGTAAAGGAATCTCTCAGGTTTTGACCTGCCATTTGAGTTCTGTTATACTCACAGACACCATTCAAACAGTTTTAGAAAATTTTGGGTGTTTTCTATCCATATGTAATAAGTATATGCATATTCTAGTTACTGGGTAGGAGTGGTAACCAGATTGAATCGGGTATGTTTTTTATCCAGCCGTGTCAATACTAACCCCTAGCAGTAACAGGACAACTTTCGAGTAGTAAGTCATGTATAAAAGCAACAGATACCATTAATATATGGTGAGCTACCGAGTGGCTAGGACAGGCAAGCCCCATACTATTGTAGAGGACTTAATTCTTCCTGCTGCCGCGGATATGGCTGGGACAATGCTGGGGGAAAAGGCCCAAACAACTATGCAGACAATGACTTCATCAAACAACACTGTTTCACAACGCATCAGTGACATGGCAGGAGATGTTTTGAAACAATAACTGCTTTGCATACAAGCCAGTGAATTCTATGCATTACAGCTGGATGAGTCAACAGACGTGGCGGACCTGGCACAGCTCCTGGTATATGTCCGTTACGTTTATGGGGGGTCATTTAAGGAAGACATCCTCTTCTGCAAACCACTGGAAACCAGGACAACAGGAGAGGATATTTTTTAAGTACTGGACAGCTTTGTGACATCAAATGGACTTTGGTGGTCAAGATGCGTTGGTATCTGTACTGATGGCGCAAAAGCCATGACAGGGAGACATAGTGGAGTGGTAACGTGTGTGCAAGGAGTTGCTCTCGATGCCACTTGGGTACACTGCAGTGTCATGACGTTGCCCTCTTTGGATACAGCGAGCACCATCCCCCTCTCTCTGCACCATCCCCCTCTCTCTATACTCCCTACACCAGGCTCTGTTAGGCAGGTCATAAATTACTTCAGGAGTTCTCTCCTCATGGCCAGAGTATAGAGAGAGAGTGAGTTTTCATAGAGAGAACAAAGGAATTTCTTCCACCTCACAGAACTCGAGAACTGAACAATATTCATGTTTTGGAGAATGTATAAAAGGTTGGTGAAGTAGCCAGCTACGAACTGGTCCATTTGGTACAATTTTGTGAAACTCATGAGAGAGAGACAATACAGCCACATTACAATAACCCTGTTTATACAAGAGTCTCGGTTGTGGGGCTTGCATCTAATAGTTGTATGGGATGAATGAGTAACGATGAAACTATTTGTGAAATTATGTAATGTGATTTTTGACTGTTTAATGAAGGAAATTCAATTATTCCCGAGTGAGTGAGTGTTCATGTGCGAAGGCTTAGCGTTTCAATTGTTATAACTATCAACTTTGTAGTGTCTTTTATCTCAGTCGACCCCCACTTCTCTTTTGTCCAACAAGCCGTGATGCCGGTTTAGCCCACTAAGGCACATCCGCTATCATTTCCTTGTAACTATATCTACTGTTTGTTTGTGCATTTCTGTGATTATTTAGTTAGTAAATAAATGATTTTAGACAATTGATGTATGGATGACTCATAGTGAAGATTGGGTTCGTGCAGATAACCAACAATTTACGATGTTTGGAATGAGACTAACGTGAGGTAAAGAATAATTCATTAATGAGAAGACTAATTGATCAGATATTAAAATATCTGAAAGTTATATTAGGAAAATTATAACTTTGTAATCGGAATATTTTCCTTGTGCTGTCACGTCCTGACCAGTGAGAAGGGTCATTTTGCCATAGTAGAATGGTCAGGGCGTGGCAGGGGGGTTGTTTTGTGTGTTTTGGGGTTGGTTTGTTTCTAGGGGAATTTGTTCTAGTTGTCTGTTTCTATGTTTCATTTTCCATGTGTGGCCGAGTATGGTTTCCAATCAGAGGCAGGTGTCTTTCGTTGTCTCTGATTGGAAGCCATACTTAGGCAGCCTGATTTTCTTTGGGTTTTGGTGGGTGTTTTGTTTCCGTTTAGTCCAAGTGTACCTGACGGGACTGTTGTTGGTCGTTTTTTGGTTAACCTGATATGGTTAGGGGGCAGTATTTTCACGGCCGGATGAAAAAAACAAAAACAAAATTTCTTGTGGAAGTAGCAGTCCTGGGAGTGCATTCTGACGAAGATCAGCAAAGGTAATACAATATTTGTAATACTAATTCTGAGTTTAGTTTGCCCCGAACTTGGCGGGTGTCTGAACCGTGATGGTGAGCTATGTACTCAGAATATTGCAAAATGTGCTTTCGCCGAAAAGCTATTTTAAAATCTGACACAGTGATTGCATGAAGGAGTTCTGTATCTATAATTCTTAAAATAATTGTTATGTATTTTGTCAACGTTTATGATGAGTATTTTTGTAAATTCACCAGAAGATTTTGGTGGGATGTCACAGGCTGGCTCGAGGAACAACAGGAGAGGTAGAGTCAGGCGCAGGAGACAGAGAGAGTTCGTGACCACACTTCTTTATTTGAAGCACTGTACGTGGTCGACAAGGTATAGGGGCGCAGCCCTGAACGATTCTGCGGTGGTGTACACAAATAAAAGAAACCACTGGCAGAAGGAAAAACTCAATACATGTTCTTACGAACACACAAAACCCGGACAAGCAACACAATCACGTACAACCACATACATCCTACGCTAACCTAAATAACCCCCCCTTACTAATGACTAACCCAAAACAGGTGTGTGCCTACCTAGACCTAACCAAACGAAAGTGAAACAAAAAGGGATCGATGGTAGCTAGTAGGCCGGCGACGACGACCGCCGAGCTCCGCCCGGCCGAGGAGGGGCGCCACCATCCGTCACTGTCGTGACAGTACTCCCCCCCTGACGCGCGGCTCCCGCAGCGCGCCGACACCGGCCTCGAGGACGCCCCGGAGGGCGAGGCGCAGGGCGATCCGGATGGAGGCTGTGGAACTCCCGGATGAGCGCTGGGTCCAGTATGTCCTCCACCGGTACCCAGCACCTCTCCTCCGGGCCGTACCCCTCCCAGTCCACGAGGTACTGCAGGCCCCTCGCCCGGCGTCTGGAGTCCAAGATGGACCGGACTGTGTACGCCGGGGGCCCCCCGATGTCCAGGGGGGGTGGAGGGACCTCCCGTACCTCATTTTCCTGCAGCGGACCAGCTACCACCGGCCTGAGGAGAGACACATGAAACGAGGGGTTAATGCGATAATAAGAAGGAAGTTGTAATCTGTAACACACCTCGTTTATTCTCCTCAGGACTTTAAATGGCTCCACAAACCGCGGACCCAGCTTCCGGCAGGGCAGGCGGAGGGGCAGGTTCCGGGTCGAGAGCCAGACTCTCTCCCCTGGGGTGAACACCGGGGCCTCGCTGCGGTGCCGGTCAGCGCTCGCTTTTTGTCGTACCCTGGTTCGTTCCAGGGATTCCTGCACAGCGTTCCAGGTCTCCCTTGAGCGCTGAACCCATTCCTCCACCGCAGGGGCCTCCGTCTGGCTCTGATGCCATGGCCCCAGGACCGGCTGATAACCCAACACACATTGGAATGGTGATATGTTGGTGGAGGAGTGGCGCAAAGAGTTCTGAGCCATTTCGGCCCATGGCACGAACCTTGCCCACTCCCCTGGCCGGTCCTGGCAGTAGGACCGCAGGAACCTGCCCACCTCCTGGTTTACCCTTTGCACCTGCCCATTACTTTCGGGGTGAAACCCCGAGGTCAGACTGACCGAAACCCCCAGTCGCTCCATAAACGCCCGCCACACTCTGGACGTGAACTGGGGGCCTCGATCTGAGACGATATCCTCGGGCACCCCGTAGTGCCGGAAGACGTGGGTGAATAAGGCTTCTGCGGTCTGCAGGGCCGTAGGAAGACCGGGTAACGGAAGCAGACGGCAGGACTTAGAAAACCGGTCCACAACGACCAGGATCGTAGTGTTGCCCTGAGACGGCGGGAGATCGGTCAAGAAATCCACCGCCAGGTGGGACCATGGTCGTTGTGGAACCGGGAGGGGTTGTAATTTCCCTCTAGGCAGGTGCCTGGGAGCCTTACTCTGAGCGCACACCGAACAGGAGGAGACATAGTGCCTCACGTCCCTCACCAAGGTGGGCCACCAGTATCTCCCACTAAGACCACGCACTGTCCGCTCAACCCCTGGGTGACCCGAGGAGGGAAGCGTGTGAGCCCACCGAATCAGCCGATCGCGAACATCGAGCGGAACGTACTTACGACCCACTGGACACTGCGGAGGAGTAGGCTCCGTCCGTAACGCCCGCTCGATGTCCGCGTCCACCTCCCAGACCACCGGTGCCACCAGGCAGGAGGCTGGAAGTATGGGCGTGGGATCGGTGGACCGTTCCTCGGCGTCATGGAGACGAGACAGTGCGTCGGCCTTAGTGTTCCGGGAACCTGGGATATACGAGATGTTAAACCGAAATCTCGTAAAGAACATCGCCCACCTGGCTTGACGCGGGTTCAGTCTCCTCGCCGCCCGGATGTACTCCAGATTGCGGTGGTCAGTCCAGATGAGAAAAGGGTGACGTGCCCCCTCAAGCCAATGTCTCCACACCTTCAGGGCTCTGACCACAGCCAACAGCTCCCTGTCCCCCACATCATAGTTACGCTCCGCCGGACTCAACTTCCTAGAGAAGAAGGCGCAGGGGCGGAGCTTTGGGGGGGCGCCCGAGCGCTGGGACAGCACGGCTCCTACCCCAGCCTCGGACGCGTCCACCTCCACTATGAAGGGCAAAGAGGGGTCCGGGTGCGCCAGCACCGGAGCGTCGGTGAACAAAACCTTCAGACGACTAAAGGCCCTGTCCGCCTCCGCGGACCACTGCAACCGCACCGGGCCCCCCTTCAACAGTGAGGTAATGGGAGCCGCCACCTGACCAAAGCCCCGGATAAACCTCCGGTAGTAATTGGCAAATCCCAAAAACCGCTGCACCTCCTTCACCGTGGTGGGAGTCGGCCAATTACGCACGGCTGAAACGCGGTCACATTCCATCACTACCCCTGATGAGGAAATGCGATACCCCAAGAAAGAGACGGCTGGTTTGGAAAACTCACATTTCTCAGCCTTGACGTATAGGTCATGCTCCACCAGTCGCCCAAGCACTTTACGCACCAGAGACACATGCTCGGCGCGTGTAGTGGAGTAGACCAGAATGTCATCGATGTACACCACTACACCCTGACCGAGCAGGTCCCGTAGAATCTCATCCACAAAGGATTGAAAGACTGCGGGAGCATTCTTTAACCCATACGGCATGACGAGGTACTCATAATGGCCAGATGTGGTACTAAATGCCGTTTTCCACTCGTCCCCTCCTCGGATACGCACCAGATTATATGCGCTCCTGAGGTCCAATTTCGTGAAGAAGCGCGCCCCGTGAAATGACTCCATCGCCGAGGCGATGAGAGGTAGTGGGTAACTGAAACCCACTGTGATGGCATTTAGACCTCTATAGTCAATGCACGGGCGCAGACCTCCCTCCTTCTTCTTCACGAAAAAGAAGCTCGAGGAGACGGGTGAGTGAGATGGCCGAATGTATCCCTGCCTCAAGGACTCAGCGACGTATGTCTCCATAGCCGCTGTTTCCTCCTGAGACAGGGGATAAACGTGACTACGAGGAAGGGCAGCGCCCACCTGGAGGTTTATCGCACAGTCTCCTCGTCGATGAGGTGGTAATTGGGTCGCCTTCGTTTTACTGAAGGCGATAGCCAAATCGGCATACTCTGAGGGAATGTGCACGGTGGATACTTGGTCTGGACTCTCCACCGTAGTCGCACCGATGGAAACTCCTATGCACCTGCCCGAGCACTCATTTGACCACCCCTTAAGAGCCCTCTGTCCCCACGAAATCTTAGGGTTGTGAGTGGCTAGCCAGGGAATCCCTAGAACCACTGGAAATGCTGGGGAATCGATGAGGAAAAGACTAATCCATTCCTCATGACCCCCCCGCATTACCATGACCAGAGGCACAGTGACCTCCCTGACCAGCCCTGACCCTAGTGGTCGACTGTCTAGGGCGTGCACGGGGAAGGGTTGGTCCAACTGGACCAGGGGAATCCCTAACTTAGCCGCGACCCCACGGTCCATAAAACTCCCTGCTGCGCCTGAATCGACTAGCGCCTTAAACCGGGAGTGAGGGGAGAAACAAGGAAAGGACACTGACACATACATGTGACGGACAGGGGGCTCTGGGTGAGGCTGGTGCTGACTCACCTGAGGTGTCAAAGGAGCGCTCTGCCTGCCCTCTGGACTCCTAGGGGAGTCTCCCCAGCACCGGTCCACAGTGTGCCCTCTGCGACCACATGAGGTGCAGGAGCGACCTCCCCCTCCAGTCTTCCTGGCTGCTGCCCCCCCTATCTCCATAGGCGTGGGAGCAGGAGGGCTGGAGGGTGGAATGAGCAGGGCCCGGGTCGGACGTCCGCGGGCGGCCAGCAGATTGTCCAGTCGGATGGACAGATCCACCAGTTGGTCCAGTGTGTGGGTCGTGTCCCGACAGGCTAATTCCCGGCGGACGTCCTCCCTCAAACTACAACGGTAGTGATCTATAAGGGCCCTCTCATTCCACCCTGCTCCCGCGGCCAGGGTCCGGAACTCGAGAGCGAAGTCCTGCGCGCTCCTCGTCTCCTGCCTCAGGTGAAACAGCCGCTCACCCGCCGCTCTCCCCTCCGGGGGATGATCGAATACTGCCCGAAAGCGGCGGGTGAACTCTGGGTAGTTGTCCCTGGCTGAGTCAGGACTGTCCCACACGGCGTTTGCCCATTCCAGGGCCTTACCCGTGAGGCAGGAGACGAGGACGCTGACGCTCTCCTCCCCCGAGGGAGAGGGACGAACGGTCGCCAGGTATAACTCCAACTGGAGCAAGAAGCCCTTACACCCAGCGGCCGTTCCATCGTACTCCCTGGGGGGAGCGAGTTTCACCCCACTGGTACTGGGTGCTGTGGGTGCTGGTGGGGGCGCAGGCTGTTGGCCTGCCGAGTTCAGGGGGCCGAGAGCGCGTCGGTCCCAGCTCTCCAGGCGCGCCAACACCTGATCCATGGCGTTCCCCAGCCGGTGGAGCAGGGTGGAGTGTTGGTCGACGGTTTCCTCCATGGACATGGCTGGCGCTGAAGCTCCTGCTGACTCCATTTAGTTACGGTACGTGATTTCTGTCACGGGCTGGCTCGAGGAACAACAGGAGAGGTAGAGTCAGGCGCAGGAGACAGAGAGAGTTCGTGACCACACTTCTTTATTTGAAGCACTGTACGTGGTCGACAAGGTATAGGGGCGCAGCCCTGAACGATTCTGCGGTGGTGTACACAAATAAAAGAAACCACTGGCAGAAGGAAAAACTCAATACATGTTCTTACGAACACACAAAACCCGGACAAGCAACACAATCACGTACAACCACATACATCCTACGCTAACCTAAATAACCCCCCCTTACTAATGACTAACCCAAAACAGGTGTGTGCCTACCTAGACCTAACCAAACGAAAGTGAAACAAAAAGGGATCGATGGTAGCTAGTAGGCCGGCGACGACGACCGCCGAGCTCCGCCCGGCCGAGGAGGGGCGCCACCATCCGTCACTGTCGTGACATGGGAATACATTTTCTGAACATCATGCGCCAATGTAAAAAGCTGTTTTTGGATATAAATATGAACTTGATTGAACAAAACATACATGTATTGTATAACATAATGTCCTAGAAGTGTCATCTGATGGAGATCATCAAAGGTTAGTGCTTCATTTAGCTGTGTTTTGGGTTTTATTGACATATATGCTTGCTTGGAAAATGGCAGTGTGGTTATTTTGGTCACGGTACTCTCCTAACATTATCTAATGTTTTGCTTTCGCTGTAAAGCCTTTTTGAAATCGGACAACGTGGTTGGATTCAGGAGAGGTTTATCTTTCAAAGGGTGTAAAATAGTCGTATGTTTGAAAAATTTAAATTATTGGATTTTTGTGGTTTTTGTATTTCGTGGCATGGCTGTTGGCTAGGGGTTCAGCAGAACGCCTAGATGTAGTGTCTTCATTAAAGATTAAGAATGAGCACTATCCACGCTGCGTCTTGGTCTCCATTCCACGACCACTATGACAGGTGCCCCGACTTCCTAGTTATTTACATCTACCTGATTAGTTAATCACGTAATAATAATTACAGAGAATTGATTTGATAAACTACAAATAAGTCTTCAGTTTAATGATGCCAAAGACACGACAGCAGCATCCACCGAGAGGCTCTTGCTACCAAGGGAATGCCTGACAGCTTGAAAGATGTTTTGGACACTACAGTGAACATTTTTTACTTTGTTAAAGCAAGGCCCCTGAACTCTCGTGTATTTTCTGCACTATGAAATGATATTGGCAGCGACCACGTCAAATCAAATCACATTTTATTTATCACATACACATGGTTAGCAGATGTTAATGTGAGTGTTTCAGGGTCAGCGAAGTGGAGATGTTGTTTCCTACCTTCACCACCTGGGGGTGGTCAGTCAGAAATGTTTACTAATGATTTGGGAAATGGGATGCAACCAGCAAAGTCACATCTATATGCAGATGTTACAGTTAAATATTTATGTGCTCCTTCTCTGGTTCAGACTGTTGAAGAGCTCCAGACTGCTTTTCAGTCACTGTAGACCTCCCTTTATGGTCTCAAACTGGTCTTGAATGTACAAAAAACTAAATTCATGACCTTTACCAGTGCTAGAACTCTGCCAGAGAATGTTAGGATTGTCACATCTGGTGGCTTATCCATTGAAAAAGTGTCATCCTACAAATACCTAGGTATTTGGTTGGATAACAAGTTGTCCTTTAAAGTTCATGTGGATAATCTTGTGACAAAGCTTAAATTGAAGGGGAGTTTTTATTTTCGTAATAAGACTTGCTTCCCGCTTATATCTAGAAAGAAGCTTGTTCAGGCCACTTTTCTCTCTGTAATTGATTATGGTGACTTGTTGTATATGCCCGCAACCTCCTCCATCTTACAGAGACTGGACTCTGTTTATCATGCATCCTTGCGCTTTATTACAAATGCCAAGTTGCTCACCCACCATTGCACATTGTACCAAATGGTAGGTTGGACCTCACTTTATATGCGCAGAAAGATACATTTGTATGTGTTCATCTACAAAGCCCTTTTGGGTAAACTCCCTCTTTACCTCTGTAGTCTTGTCTACTTCACCACCAGCAGTTACCATACCCAGTCTGCTAGGTGGTTGCTACTTAAAGTCCCCAGGACATTCACAGTATTAGGCAAGACTGCCTTCTCTTCTTGTGCACCAGACCTATGGAATAATCTATAATCCATGCTTCATCTAGATATGTTAGTGCCACTGAATGAATTTAAAATATTGATGGGAGAATCTGTTCCAGACGAGTGTAAATGCTTTTTTTAGGCTGGATCATGTTGTTGTATTGTATTGTTGTACGTTTTAATTATGTCATGTATTGATTGTTGCTGCCTTCTTGACCAGGTCTCCCTTGAAAAAGAGACTGGGTCTTAATGGGCTTTTCCTGGTTAAATAAAGGTTAAATAAATAAAATAAAAAGTCCAGGACCCAATTGCACAGGGCGGGGTTGAGACCCAGGGCCTTCAGCTTGATGATGAGCTTGGAGGGTATTATGGTGTTGAATGCTGAGCTGCAGTCAATGAACAGCATTCTTACATAGGTACAGTATTCCTTTTGTCCAGATTTGATGGGGCAGTGTGCAGTGTGATGGCGATTGTGTCGTCTGTGGACCTGTAATGCTTTTACAACATACAGAAGTACGCTGGTTAATCAAGGGGTGAAGTATTGACACGTTTTTGTGAACTGAGAGACAAGCTTAAAGTTTTCTTTATTGAGCATCATTTTCACTTGTCTGACCGCTTGCATGATGATGAGTTTGTCACACGACTGGCCCATTTGGGTGACGTTTTTTCTCGCCTGAATGATCTGAATCTAGGATTACAGGGACTCTCCGCAACTATATTCAATGTGCGGGAAAAAATTGAGGCTATGATTAAGAAGTTGGAGCTTTTCTAAGTCTTCATTAACAAGAACAACACACAGGTCTTTCCATCATTGTATGATTTTTTGTGTGCAAATAAACTCAAGCATTCGGACAATGTCAAATGTGATATAGCGAAGCACCTGAGTGAGTTGGACGCGCAATTACGCAGGTACTTTCCTGAAATGGATGATACAAACAACTGGATTTGTTATCCCTTTCATGCCCTGCATCCAGTACACTTACCGATATATGAACAAGAGAGCCTCATCGAAATTGCAACAAGTGGTTCTGTGAAAATTTAATTGAAACAGTTTCCACTACCGGATATCTGGATTGGGCTGCGCTCAGGGTATCCTGTCTTGGCAAATCGCATTGTTAAGACACTGATGCCCTTTGCAACCACTACCTATGTGAGAGTGGATTCTCGGCCCTCACTAGCATGAAAACTAAATACAAGCACAGACTGTGTATGAAAAATTATTTAAGACTGAGACTCTCTCCAATACAAACTAACATTACAGAGTTATGAGCATCCTTCCCACACTCATTAACCTGTGGTGAGTTATTCACAATTTTCGATTAACAAATAAGGTTTTATATTTAAGATGGTTAAATAAAGAGCAAAATTATTGATTATTATTATTTGTGCCTTGGTCCTATAACAGCTCTTTGTCACTTCCCACAAGCCGGGTTGTGACAAAAACTCACACTCATTCTTTTGTTTAATAAAGGTATCGCATAGTGTGTGTGTGGCAGGCTTACAATGATGAAGAAAAAAAAACATTTGAGAGTGCGCTGACCCTGGTGCTAGAGGGGGTACTCAGATGGAGGTTGAATGTTTGAAGGGCTACGGGACTATTCAAAGTTTGGGAACCACTGCTCCATTGTATGCTTCTCTGTTTCAGACGGAGCACCTAATTGTTTGTGTGTTATCCATCTTAGCTGGGTCGTTCCACTAATAGTATCTTTTGGGATAGTGTAATTTTGAAAAGAACAACAATTTATTTCACCTAATTTTAACATTCTGTCATAAAGAGCACTTGTTCAACTTCATAGTGGTGAGGAAGGGCGCTTTTGCCCATTCACGTCACAAGCCATAGTACACCGCTGTTTAGCTTAATCAAACTCCCACATTGACACATTGGCGAAGGGAGGCTGAAATGTTGTCAGTTGACCTTCCATACTACCTGTCAGAATTGTTTACATACTTGACCTGTCGTCCCATTATTGCACTCTATCCCAGTGGTTAATCAATTACTGTAGAACCCTGTGAGCACAATTGAACACTGCAGAATGAAGACTTTTAAGTATATGAATGTCCATTTTTTTTTTATCTCCAAAGGTTAAAATAAAAAAACGTACTTTAAAAGGTGACAGTTAAAGTAACAGGGTTGACGATTTCATATAAACCAGCCATAAATGATGGGAGCTTGTTTTGTGCAACAGGGAGTGGCAATTGAATGCAAACTTAACAAAACATTGGAACCTTAAATGTTTCATTTGCACACGAAAATATAAAACAATATGGTGAGAATTTTGGAAAATGAAAAGAGCATGTGCAGGAGAGGTACAAAACCCAGGAGCTTTTAAGGCACCTCCTCCTTTCAAATGTTTATAAAACAAAACCATACAAAATTGGTCCCACTTAATGTAGATGCTCTATCGATGGTCATACTAACAAACTATCTGTTGATAAGCAACTGCTTGCTGAGGTTAGGATTAGGGCTAGGATTAGGATAAGGGTTAAGGTTAGTTAGGGCTAGGATTAGGATAAGGGTTAAGGTTAGTTAGGGCTAGGATAAGGGTTAAGGTTAGAGCTAGGTTTAGTAGATAGTTAGTTGAATTGCTACTGATAGTCCGTAGAGCATCTAAAGATGGACTATCCAAATAAAGTGTTACCCAAAAATATATCCTGATTTTTAAGTCCGATAAACAAATAATTGGAGACTTAGGGAGACAAGGCAATTCAGAGAAAACAGATTGTAACTTTGGCGTGAATAGAAAGGATTCATCAGTGCATTCAGGTGCGTGTGACACAGCAAATTTTCATCACAATCAACAAGCAGGCTCATTCTGTTCAGAACAACCCAAGGTATAACGCCATGTAATCTTGTAACTGTACATCAAACATAGTCATCATAAACGTTGACACTGTATATGACATGAGTTTTATGATTTGGAAATGTGAATTGCATATTTGGACTCATTTGGCTTGCTATTATGATATCAAAGCAATGTTTATTATTATCCAAAATACATAGTCATTCTAATTTACAGCATTTCCCTCATTCAGACAACAAAAAAGTGTTAAAGTTGCCCAATTACCGGGAAGGATGGGGGAACTACTTGTCTCCCGTGGTGCTAAAGTTCTGAACGGCTATCAGTCAAAACCCATACAGCGCTGTGAAGCGCAGTGCCAGAGCTCTGACATCATGTATAGCATGTTACTGTACAGTGACTACGTTCCAATTAAGGCGCTTGTTAGTGCCCAAATCTGACATTGTCAACCCGTATACGGCTACGAGTGTAAAGGGCTACACAACAATAACTATAAACACAAACACAAACTCTAAACCATAACGTTCCTATCTCTATGTCTGTGTTGTAACATGCTAGTCTGCTATCCTGGGTACCTGCCTGTTTCTGTATTCAACAAACAATTCTTCATCATGGGCCTGGCAAACAAAACCCGCAAAAAGCTGGCTGAAGCACATTCTGGCAGCCAGGCTAGTAGCCATCAGGGTCTGGCTGCAATAGGCCCACAGCCAGAGACAACAGCAAAATCTCAAATCTTAAATTACATTTAAACATCTCAATACATTTTTTTGGAATACATTAAAATACAAAGCAATTAAATAAAATATTTACATTTAAAAGAGAGAAAGAAAAGTGACTGACTGTTACTGTGTGAAGCTGAAAAGGTCTGTCTGTTAGACATGATTTGAATAATCTGAAAAGATTTTAATTCTCGTGGTGTTTCATAACCATTAAATGTATAAAGTCAGTCGACTACATCATCTCTGGTCACCAAGTGTATGTACCTTCCTGTGATGTTTGTCAGTCTCTATCTTCATTGAGTCTGTTCTGGTGGTGTAGCTGACTTCGTCACCCAACACTGCTGTGGCACTACTCATTTTAGTCATTTAGCAGACGCTCTTATCCAAAGTGATTTGCAGGAACAATTCGGGATAAGTGCCTTGCTCAAGGGCAGATCGACAGATTTTTCTCCTAGTCAGCTCGGGGATTTAAAAAAAGAACGTTTTCAGTTACTGGTCCAACACTCATAACCGCTAGGCTATTTGCCGCCCACATAGCTATACTCTGT
Source organism: Salmo salar (assembly GCF_965601325.2). Lineage (NCBI taxonomy): Eukaryota > Metazoa > Chordata > Actinopteri > Salmoniformes > Salmonidae > Salmo > Salmo salar. Next base: position 72,172,417 of record NC_138295.1, on the reverse strand, counting down.
GGGGCTCCCTGAGTGGCTCAAGACACAGTGAGGTGGATTAGTTAACATTAGAAACTTCCCCAAAAGAGCAGCAACCTTGAACCTACTGTATGTGTGTCAAGACTATACAATTACCAGGGTTGGATAGGTTACTTTCTAAATGTAATCTGTTACAGTTACTAGTTACCTGTCCAAAATTGTAATCAGTAATGTAACTTCTGGATTACCCAAACTCAGTCACGTAATCTGATAACATTCAGTTACTTTTAGATTACTTTCCCACTATAAGAGGTTTTAAGAGGCATCAGAAGAAGACAAAAATGTATGTTACCAATTCAACGACATCTATTGCAGGATAAATCAATGTTAAAGTTTACATAGCTGGCCATATATGGATGTAACATTTTACTTCATGGGTTGGTTATGTAAGCTTCTTCTAACCCATCACTTTCTACTACATATAATATGATAAAATTATATCTTTACATTAAAAACCAAAGTCAATCAGAATTCCAGTCATTCCAATAAATGTTATACCCCTTGATCTTCAAGAATAAGACTTGGAAATATGGAAGTATAGATTAGCCAAATTGTTTCACCTGGACTTATTAGCCAGTCCTACTCTGTTTTTTATTTTATTTATTTTTTTACCTTTATTTAACTTGGCAAGTCAGTTAAGAACAAATTCTTATTTTCAATGACAGCCTAGGAACAGTGGGTTAACTGCCTTGTTCAGGGGCAGAATGACAGATTTGTACCTTGTCAGCTCTGGGATTTGAACTTGCAACCTTTCGGTTATTAGTCCAACGCTCTAACCACTAGAAGACCAGCATCCCGGAGTCGCCTCTTCACTGTTGACATTGAGACTGATGTTTTGCGGGTACTATTTAATAAAGCTGCCAGTTGAGGACTTGTGAGACGTCTGTTTCTCAAACTAGACACTCTAATGTAGTTGCCCTCTTGCTCAGTTGTGCACCGGGGCCTCCCACTCCTCTTTCTTTTCTGGTTAGAGCCAGTTTGCACTGTTCTGTGAAGGGAGTAGTACACAGCGTTGTACGATATTGTCACGATCGTGAGAGACGGACCAAGGCGCAGCGTGATTGGAGTTCCGCATCTTTATTTTTATGAAACTTAAACAAAACAAGAAACAAACAATGACCGTGAAGTACCGTAGTGCTACATGCACTCACTCAAAACAATATCCCACAAAACACAGGTGGGAAAAAGGCTACCTAAATATGATCCCCAATTAGAGGCAACGATTACCAGCTGCCTCTAATTGGGAAGCATACAACTCACCAACATAGAAATACAATGACTAGAACACCCCCCTAGTCACACTCTGACCTAAACACCATAGAGAACCAAGGGCTCTCTATGGTCAGGGCGTGACAGTTATCTTCAGTTTCTTGGCAATTTCTCACATGGAATAGCCTTCAATTCTTAGAACAAGAATAGACTGACGAGTTTCAAAAGAAAGTTCTTTGTTTCTGGCCATTTTGAGCCTGTAATCAAACCCACAAATGCTGATGTTCCAGATACTCAACTAGTCTAAAGAAGGCCAGATTTGTTGCTTCTTTAATCAGAAAAACAGTTTTCAGCTGTGCTAAAATAATTGCAAAAGGTTTTTCTAATGATCAATTAGCCTTCTAAAATGATAAACTTGGATTAGGTAACACAATGTGCCACTGGATCACAGGAGTGATGGTTGCTGATAATGGGCCTCTCTCTGTACGCCTATGTAGATATTCCATATTGTAGCCGTTTCCAGCTACAATAGTCATTTACAACATTAACAATGTCTACAATGTATTTCTGATCAATTTGATGTTATTTTAACGGAAAAAAAATGTCTAAGTGACCACAAACTTTTGAACGGTAGTGTATATATTTGATATATTTACACAATAAATATGGAGGATTGGAAATGATGCAGACAATTACATTTTTTATTTTATTTGATTTATTTCACCTTTATTTAACCAGGTAGGCTAGTTGAGAACAAGTTCTCATTTGCAACTGCGACCTGGCCAAGATAAAGCATAGCAGTTCGACACATAAACAACACAGAGTTACACATGGAATAAACAAACATACAGTCAATAATACAGTAGCAAAAAAAAGGAAAACAAAAAGTCTATATACAGTGAGTGCAAATGAGGTAAGATAAGGGAGTTAAGGCAATAAATAGGCCATGGTGGCGAAGTAATTACAATATAGCAATTAAACAGTGGAATGGTAGATGTGCAGAAGACGAAAATGCAAGTAGAGATACTGGGGTGCAAAGGAGCAAGATAAATAAATAAATGCAGTATGGGGATGAGGTAGTTGGATGGGCTGTTTACAGATTGGCTATGTACAGGTGCAGTGATCTGTGAGCTGCTCTGACAGCTGGTGCTTAAAGCTAGTGAGGGAGATATGAGTCTCTAGCTTCAGTGATTTTTGCAGTTCGTTCCAGTCATTGGCAGCAGAGAACTGGAAGAAAAGGCGGCCAAAGTAGGAATTGGCTTTGGGGGTGACCAGTGAGATATCCCTGCTGGAGCGCGTGCTACGAGTGGGTGCTGCTATGGTGACCAGTGAGCTGAGATAAGGCGGGGCTTTACCTAGCAGAGACTTGTAGATGACCTGGAGCCAGTGGGTTTGGCGACGAGAGTGAAGCAAGGGCCAGCCAACGAGAGCGTACAGGTCACAGTGGTGGGTAGTATATGGGGCTTTGGTGACAAAACAGATGGCACTGTGATACACAGCATCCAATTTGTTGAGTAGAGTGTTGGAGGCTATTTTATAAATGACATTGCCGAAGTCGAGGATCGGTAGGATGGTCAGTTTTACGAGGGTATGTTTGGCAGCATGAGTGAAGGATGCTTTGTTGCGAAATAGGAAGCCGATTCTAGAATTAATTTTGGATTGGAGATGCTTAATGTGAGTCTGGAAGGAGAGTTTACAGTCTAACCAGACACCTAGGTATTTGTAGTTATCCACATATTCTAAGTCAGAGCCGTCCAGAGTAGTGATGCTGGACGGGTGGGCAGGTGCGGGCAGTGATCGGTTGAAGAGCATGCATTTAGTTTTACATTGATGGAAGCCACAATCTATCTGCAATATTAAAGCTGATCATCCAGACTCACCCAGTACAGTGAGGATGGTTGTTCTCTCAAATGAGCCACTGGGGAAGGCTGTCAGGATACAGATGTATTTCATCTCCACATCTTTTATAGTAATGGAGGAAGCTCCTGTAAAAGCTCCAGCGAACTCCAACCTCCCTTTTAGGGGCAACCCAGGATTGTTTTGCCCTAAGTTAGGTGGGGTTTATAATCTTTTGACAACAGTGACAGCATGTAAGACAATTTATGATATAACACAATGGATGGCTAATTCGTCATATTGCCTTGATATTTGATAGTATTTATAACGTGTTACGCTTTGTTTTGTTTTAGATTGAATGTTTTGCATGCCAACGGTGGTTCCATGTGCTATGCCTAGGAATGAAGACAAAAGAGTTCAGAGTGAAGAACACAAACTGGAAGTGCAGTCTTTGTTGTTGAAAATGTATGCTATACCCTATCCACTCTGAAGAAGGATAAAGAGAAAGTTAACACTGTGAAATGTTTTGTACTTATTTGAAGTAAAGTGTCTGTTGACATGTTGGAAAAGATTAAAGGGCTACAATTTCTGTTTAATTTGTCAATATAACATTTTTATTCATTGATTTTCTGGCCACCATTACTGTGGTTACATGTTCAGTATATGTATTGACCAGCAAACCCACTGCAGCCTACCTCACTAGCTCACTCTCCATCCCTGCTTTGGCCAATTAAAAACATGACTCTCGTACTTTGCCCTTTTCCTTTATGGTTGATATTAACGATGAAAAGAGATATTATCTGTCTCTCTCCTATTGTGTACCGCGGTTAAATACTGTGGCAAAATAAAAAACTGGGAAAATACGTACTTACAACTACCAATTCTTATAGATAAATATTAAAGAAAAGGGTTAACACAACACTGGACTGAACCCCCTAATTGTCAAACAAATATTAAGGTACAACAGTATGGGGTGGCAGGTAGCCTAGTGGTTAGAGCATTGGACTAGTAACCAAAAGGCTGCAAGATTGAATCCCTAAGCTGACAAGGTAAAAACCTGTCGTTCTGCCCCTGAACAAGGCAGTTAACCCACTGTTCCTAGGCCATCATTGAAAATAAGAATTTGTTCTTAACTGACTTGCCTAGTTAAATAAAGGTAAAAAAAATACAGAAGATAAATGGCTAGAGGTTATGCGATATGGGTGTATATCCACTGCATGCTTAGGTGTGTAATTGACATGACAAAGGAGCTGTTGAAATTTAAAACGATGAAAAATGTATGTTACACTGTGTGATTTTACAGTACACAAACAAGAGTGTGCAATATATGAGGCTAGTCCGTGGGCATTCTGAAGTTTGTTTGAGTCCAATAGGTCACATGACCCAGGAGCTATTGAAGTTTACAATTTTGAAATATTAATGTAAAATTGAGTGAGATGAAATTGGACAAACTAAAGGATGTGCAATGTGTAGGCCCACTGAGTGGACATTCTGAACCTTGTTTGAAGTCAGTAGGTCACATGACCAATGAGCTATTGACATTTGTAAGTTAGAAAAATTCATGTCAAAACGAGTGAGATGAAAATGGACAAACCAAAGGGTGTGCAATATAGAAGGGTAGTCAGTGGACATTCTGAACCTTGTTTGAGTCAAGCAGGTCACATGACCAAGTAGCTATTGAAATTCGAATGTAAAAAAAGTTTGTACTTTGTTTACGCTCCCTAACTAATTCAACTTGGAATACAAAATGCTGCTCACATTTCCACATGTTTATCAGCTTTGGAAAGCAAATTAATGTCCAAATCGTGAAATAAGACCTGCGCAATGTTGTGCACAATTTTTCCAACATCATGACACTTATTTGGAGTCTGTGGCTCAAGTGGTTTGAAAGCTATTAAGGTTTGAAATCGTGAATATCTGTTGAATATCCAGCTTGAAACTGTCTTTACCTCGGTTGTTCAAATGTAGACTAAGTAGTTTTTGTTCTCCTTAAAATGATCACGACTATTGCATCTTTGAAAACAGAAGTCTTTTTTTTAAAAAACATTTTATGTGGATTTCTGTTTTCTCACTGAAAAGTGTTTTTTGGCCTTCGTCAGAGCTTTTAAACTAAATATTAAGACTTATTTTGATTTCCAAATATGTTGGCACAGGGGACTCGTGATGTGGCTGCGTTATTGATTATTGATGTCAAGTTAAATCAGGCCTTTTGATTGGAACAGATTGTTTTAGTTTTGTAGGCTAGGCTGCCTATTTAATAATTTAATTCATGCTTCAAGCCTTAGCAGTCATTCTGATCTCATTCTCAATGATCAGTGCTTTAGTTTATTATGTTGCTGTCCAGCAGTTCTGAATTTGCTATGCACCCGACTGTCCACATTTGTCTGTGCAATAGCCCTTTTATTTGAACTTTTGAAAAGTTCTGGTGTGTTTGATAGGCTATTTGATTTAATTTATGTTACAGCCCTTTGGTTTCACTTTTAAATATGTTGAAATGGAACCAAATAATCTCTTTCTGTCTTCAGTCCTTTTTAAACAGGATAGATTGGCTATATGGTCTACTACGGTGTAGGTATAATGTGATGGTCTTCCTATAACCAGCCTGAGTAGGCCTATAACGCCATTCCTATTCTATTCAGAGTTTAGAGAAATTAATCAAATTGGAAATGAGCTATTATCAGCCTGGTTAATGCGATGCCCCGCCCCTCCTATTAAGCCAATCAGGAGCTGCTACTGTATTGCGTCCGTGCCATACTGCATACATTTACTAAGCAGTACGTGCTATATAGTATGTGATGAGGAGTAAATGCTATGCAGTTTAAGTATGTAGTACACTAGTATGGGTATGATTTTGGGGGTTTTCATTTCATGTAATCCATAGAATGGTTCTTTGACATATATTTCACATTTGTATCTGAAAGCATATTCGAGAAATACTTTATAATTTTTGGCTTAACCAGGGTCCATGATGTTTCATCTGTAGGTGCTACAAAGCAAACATTTGTGTCCAATGGCCATGAGCAAGAGGTGGGACATAGTCTAGTCTTCCAAGGGAGAAAAAAAACTCAGTTGAGAGAGAGAATAGTAGAATACACAAGGTGCACGTTTGACATTTATTAGTGCATCAGCAATTTTTCTCTTGTTATGTCAGTCACTGACAGTTACTCAGTTAGTCAGCCCTGATGACACACATCAACACCACCATCCCAGAAACCCTGGACTCACTCAAATTCGCATACCGGCCCAACAGATCCACAGATGACGCAATCTCAATCTCACTGCCCTCTCCCACCTGGACAAGAGGGGAATAACTATGTGATAATGCTGTTCATAGACTACAGCTCAGCATTCGACATGATAGTCACCTACAAGCTCATCACCATGTTGGTGACCATGGTTCCTGGACTTCCTGACGGGCCAGCCCCAGGTGGTGAGGGTAGGCAATAACACCTCCGCCACGCTGACCCTCAAGACGGGGGCCCTCAGGGGTGTGTGCTTAGTCCCCTTCTGTACTCCCTGTTCACCCATAACTGCGTGGCCACGTATGACTCCAACACCATCATCAAGTTTGCTGACGACACTGCGGCGGTAGGCCTGATCACCGACAGTGATGAGGCAGCAGTAGGGAGGTCAGAGACTTGGCGGTATGGTGCCAGGACAACAACCTCTCCCTCAACATCAGTAAGACCAAGGAGATGATCATAGACTGCAGGAGAAAGATGGGAAAGCATGCCCTCACCAACAGGGCTGTAGATGAGCTGGTCGGGAGCTTCATATTCCTTGGTGTTTCTTTCTACATGATAATGATTATACATGATAATAATGATAATACATGATAAACTATAAACTGTCAGCAAGGGCATGAAGAATGAGAACAGTAGTATTCTCCAGCAGATGGAGGCAAATACATCTCTCTGTTTATCTGTCTATCTTTCTCTTTGTCTGTCTGCATCCCTTCCTCTTCTCTTTTAATGTCTCTCTCACACATACACCACAGATCACCACTCGCACAGACACATAAATACACACGTACTCAGTGACAGACAGACATAACCATACAACCTAAGACAGACAGATGTCATCAAAATGATCTCTGTGGTCTTCTCTTGGACCCGCAGTGCAGCACTGAGACGGACACACACAGCTGCATAGGTCACCACATAGTCTGTGTACACTTCAATGGCCTCCTTTGCTTTCCTACACAACAGCTGATCTTACAGGCCTAGACAAGTGAACAGCACTGGTGGATCTCTATTCTGTTTAGTGGTGAAGAAGGAAAGGAGATAAGGAAAGGAAGACTTTTGAGTATTTGGATGTATATGAATGTCAGAGGGAGCAAATGAGGGGTGGCCAAAGTGAATCAGAGAGCTGTCTGTGAGGGGAGAGAGGTCACTCAACAACACAACAGACTGTTTTTGTTTACTTTTCAGTTCTCTCTGTTCTTTTTTCGTATTTCTATACTAGTGCTAAATGGATTATTAAAAGAATGACGCTGAATATTATGATAAAATTTGTATTAATATTATTATTATTCCTTTTGAAGTACAGATCTATAGGAGGATGCTGCTGTTTTGGGGAGAATGGCGGAGGAGGGGCAGGGGTGGGTTGATAGAGGTGAGAGGTGACGGGTATGTCCTCTCCATAGCAACCACTTGATGTTAAATCCTATAGACACACTAACTCGTTTGGAATAAAAAATATTCAAACTGTCCAAACAGGCATGATGTATCGTCTATTCCCGTAGTGTTACAGGGTTCTGATGTGTGTGTCTGTGCGTACATGTACGCTATACGCATGTGAACTTGTGTTTGTGTGTCTGACAATTTGTCCTTTATTGCAGGTACCCCCCAGGGGTAGGTACAATGCCGTCGGGGGCCGAAGAGCAGCCAAAGAGCTACTGCGCCCTTACCCGGGAAAGCACCGAACAACAGACAGTGACGTTGGACCATCGAAGAGGAGCAAATATGATGAGAACTACATTGATTTGGGGTTCACTTATATTGGGAGTCGTGCCTTTAGTCAGCCACAGTGTGTTATGTGCAAAAGTACTACCTAACAACTCGATGAAACCTTCACTCTTGCGCAGACATTTAGAAACAAAACATGGCAATTTGAAAAATAAGCCACGCAAGTTTTTGAGTGAGAATTAACCTCTATGGGCTAGGTAAGCAAAACATTAGATTATGTCAGCAGAGTACCAAGCCAGAAATAATCAGACACCCATTTTTCAAGCCAGCATATAATGTCACCAAAACCCAGAAGACAGCTAAATGCAGCACTCACCTTTGATGATCTTCATCAGATGACAACTCTAGGACATTATGTTATACAATACATGCATGTTTTGTTCAATCAAGTTCATATTTATATCAAAAACCAGCTTTTTACATTAGCATGTGACGTTCAGAACTAGCATACCCCCCGCAAACTTCCGGGGAATTCGCTAACATTTTACTAAATTACTCACGATAAACGTTCACAAAAAGCATAACAATTATTTTAAGAATTATAGATACAGACCTCCTCTATGCACTCGATATGTCCGATTTTAAAATAGCTTTTTGGTGAAAGCACATTTTGCAATATTCTAAGTACATAGCCCAGGCATCACGGGCTCGCTATTTAGACACCCGGCAAGTTTAGCACTCACCATAATCATATTTACTATTATAAAAGTTTGATTACCTTTTGTTGTCTTCGTCAGAATGCACACCCAGGACTGCTACTTCAATAACAAATGTTGGTTTGGTCCAAAATAATCCATCGTTATATCCGAATAGCGGCGTTTTGTTTGTGCGTTCCAGACACTATCCGAAATAGTAAAGAAGTGTCGCGCGCATGGCGCAATTCGTGACAATAAAATTCTAAATATTCCATTACCGTACTTCGAAGCATGTCAACCGCTGTTTAAAATCAATTTTTACGACATTTTTCTCGTAGAAAAGCGATAATATTCCGACAGGGAATCTCCTTTTCGGCAAACAGAGGAAAAAATCCCAAAGGCGGGGGCGGTCGGGGTCACGCGCATAAGCCCAGTGTCCCTTGATCGGCCACTTGAGAAAGGCAATAATGTGTTTCAGCCTGGGGCTGGAATGACGACATTCTGTTTTTTCCCGGGCTCTGAGCGCCTATGGACGACGTGGGAAGTGTCACGTTAGAGCAGAGATCCTTAGTAAATGATAGAGATGGAAAAGAAGTTCAAGAAATGGTCAGACAGGCCACTTCCTGTAAAGGAATCTCTCAGGTTTTGACCTGCCATTTGAGTTCTGTTATACTCACAGACACCATTCAAACAGTTTTAGAAAATTTTGGGTGTTTTCTATCCATATGTAATAAGTATATGCATATTCTAGTTACTGGGTAGGAGTGGTAACCAGATTGAATCGGGTATGTTTTTTATCCAGCCGTGTCAATACTAACCCCTAGCAGTAACAGGACAACTTTCGAGTAGTAAGTCATGTATAAAAGCAACAGATACCATTAATATATGGTGAGCTACCGAGTGGCTAGGACAGGCAAGCCCCATACTATTGTAGAGGACTTAATTCTTCCTGCTGCCGCGGATATGGCTGGGACAATGCTGGGGGAAAAGGCCCAAACAACTATGCAGACAATGACTTCATCAAACAACACTGTTTCACAACGCATCAGTGACATGGCAGGAGATGTTTTGAAACAATAACTGCTTTGCATACAAGCCAGTGAATTCTATGCATTACAGCTGGATGAGTCAACAGACGTGGCGGACCTGGCACAGCTCCTGGTATATGTCCGTTACGTTTATGGGGGGTCATTTAAGGAAGACATCCTCTTCTGCAAACCACTGGAAACCAGGACAACAGGAGAGGATATTTTTTAAGTACTGGACAGCTTTGTGACATCAAATGGACTTTGGTGGTCAAGATGCGTTGGTATCTGTACTGATGGCGCAAAAGCCATGACAGGGAGACATAGTGGAGTGGTAACGTGTGTGCAAGGAGTTGCTCTCGATGCCACTTGGGTACACTGCAGTGTCATGACGTTGCCCTCTTTGGATACAGCGAGCACCATCCCCCTCTCTCTGCACCATCCCCCTCTCTCTATACTCCCTACACCAGGCTCTGTTAGGCAGGTCATAAATTACTTCAGGAGTTCTCTCCTCATGGCCAGAGTATAGAGAGAGAGTGAGTTTTCATAGAGAGAACAAAGGAATTTCTTCCACCTCACAGAACTCGAGAACTGAACAATATTCATGTTTTGGAGAATGTATAAAAGGTTGGTGAAGTAGCCAGCTACGAACTGGTCCATTTGGTACAATTTTGTGAAACTCATGAGAGAGAGACAATACAGCCACATTACAATAACCCTGTTTATACAAGAGTCTCGGTTGTGGGGCTTGCATCTAATAGTTGTATGGGATGAATGAGTAACGATGAAACTATTTGTGAAATTATGTAATGTGATTTTTGACTGTTTAATGAAGGAAATTCAATTATTCCCGAGTGAGTGAGTGTTCATGTGCGAAGGCTTAGCGTTTCAATTGTTATAACTATCAACTTTGTAGTGTCTTTTATCTCAGTCGACCCCCACTTCTCTTTTGTCCAACAAGCCGTGATGCCGGTTTAGCCCACTAAGGCACATCCGCTATCATTTCCTTGTAACTATATCTACTGTTTGTTTGTGCATTTCTGTGATTATTTAGTTAGTAAATAAATGATTTTAGACAATTGATGTATGGATGACTCATAGTGAAGATTGGGTTCGTGCAGATAACCAACAATTTACGATGTTTGGAATGAGACTAACGTGAGGTAAAGAATAATTCATTAATGAGAAGACTAATTGATCAGATATTAAAATATCTGAAAGTTATATTAGGAAAATTATAACTTTGTAATCGGAATATTTTCCTTGTGCTGTCACGTCCTGACCAGTGAGAAGGGTCATTTTGCCATAGTAGAATGGTCAGGGCGTGGCAGGGGGGTTGTTTTGTGTGTTTTGGGGTTGGTTTGTTTCTAGGGGAATTTGTTCTAGTTGTCTGTTTCTATGTTTCATTTTCCATGTGTGGCCGAGTATGGTTTCCAATCAGAGGCAGGTGTCTTTCGTTGTCTCTGATTGGAAGCCATACTTAGGCAGCCTGATTTTCTTTGGGTTTTGGTGGGTGTTTTGTTTCCGTTTAGTCCAAGTGTACCTGACGGGACTGTTGTTGGTCGTTTTTTGGTTAACCTGATATGGTTAGGGGGCAGTATTTTCACGGCCGGATGAAAAAAACAAAAACAAAATTTCTTGTGGAAGTAGCAGTCCTGGGAGTGCATTCTGACGAAGATCAGCAAAGGTAATACAATATTTGTAATACTAATTCTGAGTTTAGTTTGCCCCGAACTTGGCGGGTGTCTGAACCGTGATGGTGAGCTATGTACTCAGAATATTGCAAAATGTGCTTTCGCCGAAAAGCTATTTTAAAATCTGACACAGTGATTGCATGAAGGAGTTCTGTATCTATAATTCTTAAAATAATTGTTATGTATTTTGTCAACGTTTATGATGAGTATTTTTGTAAATTCACCAGAAGATTTTGGTGGGATGTCACAGGCTGGCTCGAGGAACAACAGGAGAGGTAGAGTCAGGCGCAGGAGACAGAGAGAGTTCGTGACCACACTTCTTTATTTGAAGCACTGTACGTGGTCGACAAGGTATAGGGGCGCAGCCCTGAACGATTCTGCGGTGGTGTACACAAATAAAAGAAACCACTGGCAGAAGGAAAAACTCAATACATGTTCTTACGAACACACAAAACCCGGACAAGCAACACAATCACGTACAACCACATACATCCTACGCTAACCTAAATAACCCCCCCTTACTAATGACTAACCCAAAACAGGTGTGTGCCTACCTAGACCTAACCAAACGAAAGTGAAACAAAAAGGGATCGATGGTAGCTAGTAGGCCGGCGACGACGACCGCCGAGCTCCGCCCGGCCGAGGAGGGGCGCCACCATCCGTCACTGTCGTGACAGTACTCCCCCCCTGACGCGCGGCTCCCGCAGCGCGCCGACACCGGCCTCGAGGACGCCCCGGAGGGCGAGGCGCAGGGCGATCCGGATGGAGGCTGTGGAACTCCCGGATGAGCGCTGGGTCCAGTATGTCCTCCACCGGTACCCAGCACCTCTCCTCCGGGCCGTACCCCTCCCAGTCCACGAGGTACTGCAGGCCCCTCGCCCGGCGTCTGGAGTCCAAGATGGACCGGACTGTGTACGCCGGGGGCCCCCCGATGTCCAGGGGGGGTGGAGGGACCTCCCGTACCTCATTTTCCTGCAGCGGACCAGCTACCACCGGCCTGAGGAGAGACACATGAAACGAGGGGTTAATGCGATAATAAGAAGGAAGTTGTAATCTGTAACACACCTCGTTTATTCTCCTCAGGACTTTAAATGGCTCCACAAACCGCGGACCCAGCTTCCGGCAGGGCAGGCGGAGGGGCAGGTTCCGGGTCGAGAGCCAGACTCTCTCCCCTGGGGTGAACACCGGGGCCTCGCTGCGGTGCCGGTCAGCGCTCGCTTTTTGTCGTACCCTGGTTCGTTCCAGGGATTCCTGCACAGCGTTCCAGGTCTCCCTTGAGCGCTGAACCCATTCCTCCACCGCAGGGGCCTCCGTCTGGCTCTGATGCCATGGCCCCAGGACCGGCTGATAACCCAACACACATTGGAATGGTGATATGTTGGTGGAGGAGTGGCGCAAAGAGTTCTGAGCCATTTCGGCCCATGGCACGAACCTTGCCCACTCCCCTGGCCGGTCCTGGCAGTAGGACCGCAGGAACCTGCCCACCTCCTGGTTTACCCTTTGCACCTGCCCATTACTTTCGGGGTGAAACCCCGAGGTCAGACTGACCGAAACCCCCAGTCGCTCCATAAACGCCCGCCACACTCTGGACGTGAACTGGGGGCCTCGATCTGAGACGATATCCTCGGGCACCCCGTAGTGCCGGAAGACGTGGGTGAATAAGGCTTCTGCGGTCTGCAGGGCCGTAGGAAGACCGGGTAACGGAAGCAGACGGCAGGACTTAGAAAACCGGTCCACAACGACCAGGATCGTAGTGTTGCCCTGAGACGGCGGGAGATCGGTCAAGAAATCCACCGCCAGGTGGGACCATGGTCGTTGTGGAACCGGGAGGGGTTGTAATTTCCCTCTAGGCAGGTGCCTGGGAGCCTTACTCTGAGCGCACACCGAACAGGAGGAGACATAGTGCCTCACGTCCCTCACCAAGGTGGGCCACCAGTATCTCCCACTAAGACCACGCACTGTCCGCTCAACCCCTGGGTGACCCGAGGAGGGAAGCGTGTGAGCCCACCGAATCAGCCGATCGCGAACATCGAGCGGAACGTACTTACGACCCACTGGACACTGCGGAGGAGTAGGCTCCGTCCGTAACGCCCGCTCGATGTCCGCGTCCACCTCCCAGACCACCGGTGCCACCAGGCAGGAGGCTGGAAGTATGGGCGTGGGATCGGTGGACCGTTCCTCGGCGTCATGGAGACGAGACAGTGCGTCGGCCTTAGTGTTCCGGGAACCTGGGATATACGAGATGTTAAACCGAAATCTCGTAAAGAACATCGCCCACCTGGCTTGACGCGGGTTCAGTCTCCTCGCCGCCCGGATGTACTCCAGATTGCGGTGGTCAGTCCAGATGAGAAAAGGGTGACGTGCCCCCTCAAGCCAATGTCTCCACACCTTCAGGGCTCTGACCACAGCCAACAGCTCCCTGTCCCCCACATCATAGTTACGCTCCGCCGGACTCAACTTCCTAGAGAAGAAGGCGCAGGGGCGGAGCTTTGGGGGGGCGCCCGAGCGCTGGGACAGCACGGCTCCTACCCCAGCCTCGGACGCGTCCACCTCCACTATGAAGGGCAAAGAGGGGTCCGGGTGCGCCAGCACCGGAGCGTCGGTGAACAAAACCTTCAGACGACTAAAGGCCCTGTCCGCCTCCGCGGACCACTGCAACCGCACCGGGCCCCCCTTCAACAGTGAGGTAATGGGAGCCGCCACCTGACCAAAGCCCCGGATAAACCTCCGGTAGTAATTGGCAAATCCCAAAAACCGCTGCACCTCCTTCACCGTGGTGGGAGTCGGCCAATTACGCACGGCTGAAACGCGGTCACATTCCATCACTACCCCTGATGAGGAAATGCGATACCCCAAGAAAGAGACGGCTGGTTTGGAAAACTCACATTTCTCAGCCTTGACGTATAGGTCATGCTCCACCAGTCGCCCAAGCACTTTACGCACCAGAGACACATGCTCGGCGCGTGTAGTGGAGTAGACCAGAATGTCATCGATGTACACCACTACACCCTGACCGAGCAGGTCCCGTAGAATCTCATCCACAAAGGATTGAAAGACTGCGGGAGCATTCTTTAACCCATACGGCATGACGAGGTACTCATAATGGCCAGATGTGGTACTAAATGCCGTTTTCCACTCGTCCCCTCCTCGGATACGCACCAGATTATATGCGCTCCTGAGGTCCAATTTCGTGAAGAAGCGCGCCCCGTGAAATGACTCCATCGCCGAGGCGATGAGAGGTAGTGGGTAACTGAAACCCACTGTGATGGCATTTAGACCTCTATAGTCAATGCACGGGCGCAGACCTCCCTCCTTCTTCTTCACGAAAAAGAAGCTCGAGGAGACGGGTGAGTGAGATGGCCGAATGTATCCCTGCCTCAAGGACTCAGCGACGTATGTCTCCATAGCCGCTGTTTCCTCCTGAGACAGGGGATAAACGTGACTACGAGGAAGGGCAGCGCCCACCTGGAGGTTTATCGCACAGTCTCCTCGTCGATGAGGTGGTAATTGGGTCGCCTTCGTTTTACTGAAGGCGATAGCCAAATCGGCATACTCTGAGGGAATGTGCACGGTGGATACTTGGTCTGGACTCTCCACCGTAGTCGCACCGATGGAAACTCCTATGCACCTGCCCGAGCACTCATTTGACCACCCCTTAAGAGCCCTCTGTCCCCACGAAATCTTAGGGTTGTGAGTGGCTAGCCAGGGAATCCCTAGAACCACTGGAAATGCTGGGGAATCGATGAGGAAAAGACTAATCCATTCCTCATGACCCCCCCGCATTACCATGACCAGAGGCACAGTGACCTCCCTGACCAGCCCTGACCCTAGTGGTCGACTGTCTAGGGCGTGCACGGGGAAGGGTTGGTCCAACTGGACCAGGGGAATCCCTAACTTAGCCGCGACCCCACGGTCCATAAAACTCCCTGCTGCGCCTGAATCGACTAGCGCCTTAAACCGGGAGTGAGGGGAGAAACAAGGAAAGGACACTGACACATACATGTGACGGACAGGGGGCTCTGGGTGAGGCTGGTGCTGACTCACCTGAGGTGTCAAAGGAGCGCTCTGCCTGCCCTCTGGACTCCTAGGGGAGTCTCCCCAGCACCGGTCCACAGTGTGCCCTCTGCGACCACATGAGGTGCAGGAGCGACCTCCCCCTCCAGTCTTCCTGGCTGCTGCCCCCCCTATCTCCATAGGCGTGGGAGCAGGAGGGCTGGAGGGTGGAATGAGCAGGGCCCGGGTCGGACGTCCGCGGGCGGCCAGCAGATTGTCCAGTCGGATGGACAGATCCACCAGTTGGTCCAGTGTGTGGGTCGTGTCCCGACAGGCTAATTCCCGGCGGACGTCCTCCCTCAAACTACAACGGTAGTGATCTATAAGGGCCCTCTCATTCCACCCTGCTCCCGCGGCCAGGGTCCGGAACTCGAGAGCGAAGTCCTGCGCGCTCCTCGTCTCCTGCCTCAGGTGAAACAGCCGCTCACCCGCCGCTCTCCCCTCCGGGGGATGATCGAATACTGCCCGAAAGCGGCGGGTGAACTCTGGGTAGTTGTCCCTGGCTGAGTCAGGACTGTCCCACACGGCGTTTGCCCATTCCAGGGCCTTACCCGTGAGGCAGGAGACGAGGACGCTGACGCTCTCCTCCCCCGAGGGAGAGGGACGAACGGTCGCCAGGTATAACTCCAACTGGAGCAAGAAGCCCTTACACCCAGCGGCCGTTCCATCGTACTCCCTGGGGGGAGCGAGTTTCACCCCACTGGTACTGGGTGCTGTGGGTGCTGGTGGGGGCGCAGGCTGTTGGCCTGCCGAGTTCAGGGGGCCGAGAGCGCGTCGGTCCCAGCTCTCCAGGCGCGCCAACACCTGATCCATGGCGTTCCCCAGCCGGTGGAGCAGGGTGGAGTGTTGGTCGACGGTTTCCTCCATGGACATGGCTGGCGCTGAAGCTCCTGCTGACTCCATTTAGTTACGGTACGTGATTTCTGTCACGGGCTGGCTCGAGGAACAACAGGAGAGGTAGAGTCAGGCGCAGGAGACAGAGAGAGTTCGTGACCACACTTCTTTATTTGAAGCACTGTACGTGGTCGACAAGGTATAGGGGCGCAGCCCTGAACGATTCTGCGGTGGTGTACACAAATAAAAGAAACCACTGGCAGAAGGAAAAACTCAATACATGTTCTTACGAACACACAAAACCCGGACAAGCAACACAATCACGTACAACCACATACATCCTACGCTAACCTAAATAACCCCCCCTTACTAATGACTAACCCAAAACAGGTGTGTGCCTACCTAGACCTAACCAAACGAAAGTGAAACAAAAAGGGATCGATGGTAGCTAGTAGGCCGGCGACGACGACCGCCGAGCTCCGCCCGGCCGAGGAGGGGCGCCACCATCCGTCACTGTCGTGACATGGGAATACATTTTCTGAACATCATGCGCCAATGTAAAAAGCTGTTTTTGGATATAAATATGAACTTGATTGAACAAAACATACATGTATTGTATAACATAATGTCCTAGAAGTGTCATCTGATGGAGATCATCAAAGGTTAGTGCTTCATTTAGCTGTGTTTTGGGTTTTATTGACATATATGCTTGCTTGGAAAATGGCAGTGTGGTTATTTTGGTCACGGTACTCTCCTAACATTATCTAATGTTTTGCTTTCGCTGTAAAGCCTTTTTGAAATCGGACAACGTGGTTGGATTCAGGAGAGGTTTATCTTTCAAAGGGTGTAAAATAGTCGTATGTTTGAAAAATTTAAATTATTGGATTTTTGTGGTTTTTGTATTTCGTGGCATGGCTGTTGGCTAGGGGTTCAGCAGAACGCCTAGATGTAGTGTCTTCATTAAAGATTAAGAATGAGCACTATCCACGCTGCGTCTTGGTCTCCATTCCACGACCACTATGACAGGTGCCCCGACTTCCTAGTTATTTACATCTACCTGATTAGTTAATCACGTAATAATAATTACAGAGAATTGATTTGATAAACTACAAATAAGTCTTCAGTTTAATGATGCCAAAGACACGACAGCAGCATCCACCGAGAGGCTCTTGCTACCAAGGGAATGCCTGACAGCTTGAAAGATGTTTTGGACACTACAGTGAACATTTTTTACTTTGTTAAAGCAAGGCCCCTGAACTCTCGTGTATTTTCTGCACTATGAAATGATATTGGCAGCGACCACGTCAAATCAAATCACATTTTATTTATCACATACACATGGTTAGCAGATGTTAATGTGAGTGTTTCAGGGTCAGCGAAGTGGAGATGTTGTTTCCTACCTTCACCACCTGGGGGTGGTCAGTCAGAAATGTTTACTAATGATTTGGGAAATGGGATGCAACCAGCAAAGTCACATCTATATGCAGATGTTACAGTTAAATATTTATGTGCTCCTTCTCTGGTTCAGACTGTTGAAGAGCTCCAGACTGCTTTTCAGTCACTGTAGACCTCCCTTTATGGTCTCAAACTGGTCTTGAATGTACAAAAAACTAAATTCATGACCTTTACCAGTGCTAGAACTCTGCCAGAGAATGTTAGGATTGTCACATCTGGTGGCTTATCCATTGAAAAAGTGTCATCCTACAAATACCTAGGTATTTGGTTGGATAACAAGTTGTCCTTTAAAGTTCATGTGGATAATCTTGTGACAAAGCTTAAATTGAAGGGGAGTTTTTATTTTCGTAATAAGACTTGCTTCCCGCTTATATCTAGAAAGAAGCTTGTTCAGGCCACTTTTCTCTCTGTAATTGATTATGGTGACTTGTTGTATATGCCCGCAACCTCCTCCATCTTACAGAGACTGGACTCTGTTTATCATGCATCCTTGCGCTTTATTACAAATGCCAAGTTGCTCACCCACCATTGCACATTGTACCAAATGGTAGGTTGGACCTCACTTTATATGCGCAGAAAGATACATTTGTATGTGTTCATCTACAAAGCCCTTTTGGGTAAACTCCCTCTTTACCTCTGTAGTCTTGTCTACTTCACCACCAGCAGTTACCATACCCAGTCTGCTAGGTGGTTGCTACTTAAAGTCCCCAGGACATTCACAGTATTAGGCAAGACTGCCTTCTCTTCTTGTGCACCAGACCTATGGAATAATCTATAATCCATGCTTCATCTAGATATGTTAGTGCCACTGAATGAATTTAAAATATTGATGGGAGAATCTGTTCCAGACGAGTGTAAATGCTTTTTTTAGGCTGGATCATGTTGTTGTATTGTATTGTTGTACGTTTTAATTATGTCATGTATTGATTGTTGCTGCCTTCTTGACCAGGTCTCCCTTGAAAAAGAGACTGGGTCTTAATGGGCTTTTCCTGGTTAAATAAAGGTTAAATAAATAAAATAAAAAGTCCAGGACCCAATTGCACAGGGCGGGGTTGAGACCCAGGGCCTTCAGCTTGATGATGAGCTTGGAGGGTATTATGGTGTTGAATGCTGAGCTGCAGTCAATGAACAGCATTCTTACATAGGTACAGTATTCCTTTTGTCCAGATTTGATGGGGCAGTGTGCAGTGTGATGGCGATTGTGTCGTCTGTGGACCTGTAATGCTTTTACAACATACAGAAGTACGCTGGTTAATCAAGGGGTGAAGTATTGACACGTTTTTGTGAACTGAGAGACAAGCTTAAAGTTTTCTTTATTGAGCATCATTTTCACTTGTCTGACCGCTTGCATGATGATGAGTTTGTCACACGACTGGCCCATTTGGGTGACGTTTTTTCTCGCCTGAATGATCTGAATCTAGGATTACAGGGACTCTCCGCAACTATATTCAATGTGCGGGAAAAAATTGAGGCTATGATTAAGAAGTTGGAGCTTTTCTAAGTCTTCATTAACAAGAACAACACACAGGTCTTTCCATCATTGTATGATTTTTTGTGTGCAAATAAACTCAAGCATTCGGACAATGTCAAATGTGATATAGCGAAGCACCTGAGTGAGTTGGACGCGCAATTACGCAGGTACTTTCCTGAAATGGATGATACAAACAACTGGATTTGTTATCCCTTTCATGCCCTGCATCCAGTACACTTACCGATATATGAACAAGAGAGCCTCATCGAAATTGCAACAAGTGGTTCTGTGAAAATTTAATTGAAACAGTTTCCACTACCGGATATCTGGATTGGGCTGCGCTCAGGGTATCCTGTCTTGGCAAATCGCATTGTTAAGACACTGATGCCCTTTGCAACCACTACCTATGTGAGAGTGGATTCTCGGCCCTCACTAGCATGAAAACTAAATACAAGCACAGACTGTGTATGAAAAATTATTTAAGACTGAGACTCTCTCCAATACAAACTAACATTACAGAGTTATGAGCATCCTTCCCACACTCATTAACCTGTGGTGAGTTATTCACAATTTTCGATTAACAAATAAGGTTTTATATTTAAGATGGTTAAATAAAGAGCAAAATTATTGATTATTATTATTTGTGCCTTGGTCCTATAACAGCTCTTTGTCACTTCCCACAAGCCGGGTTGTGACAAAAACTCACACTCATTCTTTTGTTTAATAAAGGTATCGCATAGTGTGTGTGTGGCAGGCTTACAATGATGAAGAAAAAAAAACATTTGAGAGTGCGCTGACCCTGGTGCTAGAGGGGGTACTCAGATGGAGGTTGAATGTTTGAAGGGCTACGGGACTATTCAAAGTTTGGGAACCACTGCTCCATTGTATGCTTCTCTGTTTCAGACGGAGCACCTAATTGTTTGTGTGTTATCCATCTTAGCTGGGTCGTTCCACTAATAGTATCTTTTGGGATAGTGTAATTTTGAAAAGAACAACAATTTATTTCACCTAATTTTAACATTCTGTCATAAAGAGCACTTGTTCAACTTCATAGTGGTGAGGAAGGGCGCTTTTGCCCATTCACGTCACAAGCCATAGTACACCGCTGTTTAGCTTAATCAAACTCCCACATTGACACATTGGCGAAGGGAGGCTGAAATGTTGTCAGTTGACCTTCCATACTACCTGTCAGAATTGTTTACATACTTGACCTGTCGTCCCATTATTGCACTCTATCCCAGTGGTTAATCAATTACTGTAGAACCCTGTGAGCACAATTGAACACTGCAGAATGAAGACTTTTAAGTATATGAATGTCCATTTTTTTTTTATCTCCAAAGGTTAAAATAAAAAAACGTACTTTAAAAGGTGACAGTTAAAGTAACAGGGTTGACGATTTCATATAAACCAGCCATAAATGATGGGAGCTTGTTTTGTGCAACAGGGAGTGGCAATTGAATGCAAACTTAACAAAACATTGGAACCTTAAATGTTTCATTTGCACACGAAAATATAAAACAATATGGTGAGAATTTTGGAAAATGAAAAGAGCATGTGCAGGAGAGGTACAAAACCCAGGAGCTTTTAAGGCACCTCCTCCTTTCAAATGTTTATAAAACAAAACCATACAAAATTGGTCCCACTTAATGTAGATGCTCTATCGATGGTCATACTAACAAACTATCTGTTGATAAGCAACTGCTTGCTGAGGTTAGGATTAGGGCTAGGATTAGGATAAGGGTTAAGGTTAGTTAGGGCTAGGATTAGGATAAGGGTTAAGGTTAGTTAGGGCTAGGATAAGGGTTAAGGTTAGAGCTAGGTTTAGTAGATAGTTAGTTGAATTGCTACTGATAGTCCGTAGAGCATCTAAAGATGGACTATCCAAATAAAGTGTTACCCAAAAATATATCCTGATTTTTAAGTCCGATAAACAAATAATTGGAGACTTAGGGAGACAAGGCAATTCAGAGAAAACAGATTGTAACTTTGGCGTGAATAGAAAGGATTCATCAGTGCATTCAGGTGCGTGTGACACAGCAAATTTTCATCACAATCAACAAGCAGGCTCATTCTGTTCAGAACAACCCAAGGTATAACGCCATGTAATCTTGTAACTGTACATCAAACATAGTCATCATAAACGTTGACACTGTATATGACATGAGTTTTATGATTTGGAAATGTGAATTGCATATTTGGACTCATTTGGCTTGCTATTATGATATCAAAGCAATGTTTATTATTATCCAAAATACATAGTCATTCTAATTTACAGCATTTCCCTCATTCAGACAACAAAAAAGTGTTAAAGTTGCCCAATTACCGGGAAGGATGGGGGAACTACTTGTCTCCCGTGGTGCTAAAGTTCTGAACGGCTATCAGTCAAAACCCATACAGCGCTGTGAAGCGCAGTGCCAGAGCTCTGACATCATGTATAGCATGTTACTGTACAGTGACTACGTTCCAATTAAGGCGCTTGTTAGTGCCCAAATCTGACATTGTCAACCCGTATACGGCTACGAGTGTAAAGGGCTACACAACAATAACTATAAACACAAACACAAACTCTAAACCATAACGTTCCTATCTCTATGTCTGTGTTGTAACATGCTAGTCTGCTATCCTGGGTACCTGCCTGTTTCTGTATTCAACAAACAATTCTTCATCATGGGCCTGGCAAACAAAACCCGCAAAAAGCTGGCTGAAGCACATTCTGGCAGCCAGGCTAGTAGCCATCAGGGTCTGGCTGCAATAGGCCCACAGCCAGAGACAACAGCAAAATCTCAAATCTTAAATTACATTTAAACATCTCAATACATTTTTTTGGAATACATTAAAATACAAAGCAATTAAATAAAATATTTACATTTAAAAGAGAGAAAGAAAAGTGACTGACTGTTACTGTGTGAAGCTGAAAAGGTCTGTCTGTTAGACATGATTTGAATAATCTGAAAAGATTTTAATTCTCGTGGTGTTTCATAACCATTAAATGTATAAAGTCAGTCGACTACATCATCTCTGGTCACCAAGTGTATGTACCTTCCTGTGATGTTTGTCAGTCTCTATCTTCATTGAGTCTGTTCTGGTGGTGTAGCTGACTTCGTCACCCAACACTGCTGTGGCACTACTCATTTTAGTCATTTAGCAGACGCTCTTATCCAAAGTGATTTGCAGGAACAATTCGGGATAAGTGCCTTGCTCAAGGGCAGATCGACAGATTTTTCTCCTAG
This sequence comes from Salmo salar, assembly GCF_965601325.2. Taxonomy (NCBI): domain Eukaryota; kingdom Metazoa; phylum Chordata; class Actinopteri; order Salmoniformes; family Salmonidae; genus Salmo; species Salmo salar. The sequence goes on along the minus strand of NC_138295.1, from coordinate 72,149,990 downwards.
TCAGCTCGGGGATTTAAAAAAAGAACGTTTTCAGTTACTGGTCCAACACTCATAACCGCTAGGCTATTTGCCGCCCACATAGCTATACTCTGTGGGGCTCCCTGAGTGGCTCAAGACACAGTGAGGTGGATTAGTTAACATTAGAAACTTCCCCAAAAGAGCAGCAACCTTGAACCTACTGTATGTGTGTCAAGACTATACAATTACCAGGGTTGGATAGGTTACTTTCTAAATGTAATCTGTTACAGTTACTAGTTACCTGTCCAAAATTGTAATCAGTAATGTAACTTCTGGATTACCCAAACTCAGTCACGTAATCTGATAACATTCAGTTACTTTTAGATTACTTTCCCACTATAAGAGGTTTTAAGAGGCATCAGAAGAAGACAAAAATGTATGTTACCAATTCAACGACATCTATTGCAGGATAAATCAATGTTAAAGTTTACATAGCTGGCCATATATGGATGTAACATTTTACTTCATGGGTTGGTTATGTAAGCTTCTTCTAACCCATCACTTTCTACTACATATAATATGATAAAATTATATCTTTACATTAAAAACCAAAGTCAATCAGAATTCCAGTCATTCCAATAAATGTTATACCCCTTGATCTTCAAGAATAAGACTTGGAAATATGGAAGTATAGATTAGCCAAATTGTTTCACCTGGACTTATTAGCCAGTCCTACTCTGTTTTTTATTTTATTTATTTTTTTACCTTTATTTAACTTGGCAAGTCAGTTAAGAACAAATTCTTATTTTCAATGACAGCCTAGGAACAGTGGGTTAACTGCCTTGTTCAGGGGCAGAATGACAGATTTGTACCTTGTCAGCTCTGGGATTTGAACTTGCAACCTTTCGGTTATTAGTCCAACGCTCTAACCACTAGAAGACCAGCATCCCGGAGTCGCCTCTTCACTGTTGACATTGAGACTGATGTTTTGCGGGTACTATTTAATAAAGCTGCCAGTTGAGGACTTGTGAGACGTCTGTTTCTCAAACTAGACACTCTAATGTAGTTGCCCTCTTGCTCAGTTGTGCACCGGGGCCTCCCACTCCTCTTTCTTTTCTGGTTAGAGCCAGTTTGCACTGTTCTGTGAAGGGAGTAGTACACAGCGTTGTACGATATTGTCACGATCGTGAGAGACGGACCAAGGCGCAGCATGATTGGAGTTCCGCATCTTTATTTTTATGAAACTTAAACAAAACAAGAAACAAACAATGACCGTGAAGTACCGTAGTGCTACATGCACTCACTCAAAACAATATCCCACAAAACACAGGTGGGAAAAAGGCTACCTAAATATGATCCCCAATTAGAGGCAACGATTACCAGCTGCCTCTAATTGGGAAGCATACAACTCACCAACATAGAAATACAATGACTAGAACACCCCCCTAGTCACACTCTGACCTAAACACCATAGAGAACCAAGGGCTCTCTATGGTCAGGGCGTGACAGTTATCTTCAGTTTCTTGGCAATTTCTCACATGGAATAGCCTTCAATTCTTAGAACAAGAATAGACTGACGAGTTTCAAAAGAAAGTTCTTTGTTTCTGGCCATTTTGAGCCTGTAATCAAACCCACAAATGCTGATGTTCCAGATACTCAACTAGTCTAAAGAAGGCCAGATTTGTTGCTTCTTTAATCAGAAAAACAGTTTTCAGCTGTGCTAAAATAATTGCAAAAGGTTTTTCTAATGATCAATTAGCCTTCTAAAATGATAAACTTGGATTAGGTAACACAATGTGCCACTGGATCACAGGAGTGATGGTTGCTGATAATGGGCCTCTCTCTGTACGCCTATGTAGATATTCCATATTGTAGCCGTTTCCAGCTACAATAGTCATTTACAACATTAACAATGTCTACAATGTATTTCTGATCAATTTGATGTTATTTTAACGGAAAAAAAATGTCTAAGTGACCACAAACTTTTGAACGGTAGTGTATATATTTGATATATTTACACAATAAATATGGAGGATTGGAAATGATGCAGACAATTACATTTTTTATTTTATTTGATTTATTTCACCTTTATTTAACCAGGTAGGCTAGTTGAGAACAAGTTCTCATTTGCAACTGCGACCTGGCCAAGATAAAGCATAGCAGTTCGACACATAAACAACACAGAGTTACACATGGAATAAACAAACATACAGTCAATAATACAGTAGCAAAAAAAAGGAAAACAAAAAGTCTATATACAGTGAGTGCAAATGAGGTAAGATAAGGGAGTTAAGGCAATAAATAGGCCATGGTGGCGAAGTAATTACAATATAGCAATTAAACAGTGGAATGGTAGATGTGCAGAAGACGAAAATGCAAGTAGAGATACTGGGGTGCAAAGGAGCAAGATAAATAAATAAATGCAGTATGGGGATGAGGTAGTTGGATGGGCTGTTTACAGATTGGCTATGTACAGGTGCAGTGATCTGTGAGCTGCTCTGACAGCTGGTGCTTAAAGCTAGTGAGGGAGATATGAGTCTCTAGCTTCAGTGATTTTTGCAGTTCGTTCCAGTCATTGGCAGCAGAGAACTGGAAGAAAAGGCGGCCAAAGTAGGAATTGGCTTTGGGGGTGACCAGTGAGATATCCCTGCTGGAGCGCGTGCTACGAGTGGGTGCTGCTATGGTGACCAGTGAGCTGAGATAAGGCGGGGCTTTACCTAGTAGAGACTTGTAGATGACCTGGAGCCAGTGGGTTTGGCGACGAGAGTGAAGCAAGGGCCAGCCAACGAGAGCGTACAGGTCACAGTGGTGGGTAGTATATGGGGCTTTGGTGACAAAACAGATGGCACTGTGATACACAGCATCCAATTTGTTGAGTAGAGTGTTGGAGGCTATTTTATAAATGACATTGCCGAAGTCGAGGATCGGTAGGATGGTCAGTTTTACGAGGGTATGTTTGGCAGCATGAGTGAAGGATGCTTTGTTGCGAAATAGGAAGCCGATTCTAGAATTAATTTTGGATTGGAGATGCTTAATGTGAGTCTGGAAGGAGAGTTTACAGTCTAACCAGACACCTAGGTATTTGTAGTTATCCACATATTCTAAGTCAGAGCCGTCCAGAGTAGTGATGCTGGACGGGTGGGCAGGTGCGGGCAGTGATCGGTTGAAGAGCATGCATTTAGTTTTACATTGATGGAAGCCACAATCTATCTGCAATATTAAAGCTGATCATCCAGACTCACCCAGTACAGTGAGGATGGTTGTTCTCTCAAATGAGCCACTGGGGAAGGCTGTCAGGATACAGATGTATTTCATCTCCACATCTTTTATAGTAATGGAGGAAGCTCCTGTAAAAGCTCCAGCGAACTCCAACCTCCCTATTAGGGGCAACCCAGGATTGTTTTGCCCTAAGTTAGGGCTAGTCAGCTATAGAAACCTTTTTAGTATCAGATTGCCCTGGAGCAACTCACAATGCAGTGTGACATCATTACCCAGGTACCCCGTCACTTGTGGTTCAACACTGACCTGAGCTTCCAACACTACTGGAAAAAGAGACCGAATAGAGATGGAGAGAGGGGATTATGAATCGATTATTAATTTTTACACAGAATCATACTGTAGAACTGTTATTGTTTTTTAGCTTCTGTTTTCCCCTCTAGTCTGGGTTGTGTTCATTTGAGCCCAAAATATCAAAATGTTTTGCAACAGAACTAAAACTAGTATTTATTTTTGGACAAGTTCAGATAGTAACTCCCTGAGCCTTCCTCCATCCAGAACATACTGTACCAATCTGTCCCTCCTCCACTGAGTTTTCCTCCATCCAGAACATACTGTCCCACTCTGTCCTGCCTCCACTGAGGCTTCCTCCATCCAGAACATACTGTACCCCTCTGTCTTTCCTCCACTGAGCCTTCCTCCATCCAGAACATACTGTACCACTCTGTCCTGCCTCCACTGTCTTCCTCCATCCAGAACATACTGTACCACTCTGTCCTGCCTCCACTGTCTTCCTCCATCCAGAACATACTGACCCACTCTGTCCTGCCTCCACTGAGGCTTCCTCCATCCAGAACATACTGTTCCCCTCTGTCTTTCCTCCACTGAGCCTTCCTCCATCCAAAACATACTGTACCACTCTGTCCTGCCTCCACTGTCTTCCTCCATCCAGAACATACTGTACCCCTCTGTCCTGCCTCCACTGTCATCCTCCATCCAGAACATACTGTACCACTCTGTCCCGCCTCCAATGAGTCTTCCTCAAACCAGAACGTACTGTACCACTCTGTCCTGCCTCCACTGAGCCTTCCTCCATCCAGAACATACTGTACCACTCTGCCCTGCCTCCACTGAGTCTTGCCCTATCCAGAACATACTGTACCACTGTCCTGCCTCCACTGAGCCTTACTCCATCCAGAACATACTGTACCCCTCTGTCTTTCCTCCACTGAGCCTTCCTCCATCCAGAACATACTGTACCACTCTGTCCTGCCTCCACTGTCTTCCTCCATCCAGAACATACTGTACCACTCTGTCCTGCCTCCACTGTCTTCCTCCATCCAGAACATACTGACCCACTCTGTCCTGCCTCCACTGAGGCTTCCTCCATCCAGAACATACTGTTCCCCTCTGTCTTTCCTCCACTGAGCCTTCCTCCATCCAAAACATACTGTACCACTCTGTCCTGCCTCCACTGTCTTCCTCCATCCAGAACATACTGTACCTCTCTGTCCTAACTCCACTGTCATCCTCCATCCAGAACATACTGTACCACTCTGTCCCGCCTCCAATGAGTCTTCCTCAAACCAGAACGTACTGTACCACTCTGTCCTGCCTCCACTGAGCCTTCCTCCATCCAGAACATACTGTACCACTCTGCCCTGCCTCCACTGAGTCTTGCCCTATCCAGAACATACTGTAACACTGTCCTGCCTCCACTGAGCCTTACTCCATCCAGAACATACTGTACCCCTCTGTCCTTCCTCCACTGAGCCTTCCTCCATCCAGAACATACTGTACCACTCTGTCCTGCCTCCACTGAGCCTTCCTCCATCCAGAACATACTGTACCACTCTGTCCTGCCTCCATAGTCTTCCTCCATCCAGAACATACTGTACCCCTCTGTCCTTCCTCCACTGCCTTCCTCCATCCAGAACATACTGTACCACTCTGTCCTGCCTCAACTGAGTCTTCCTCCATCCAGAACATACTGTACCACTCTGTCCTTCCTCCACTGTCTTCCTCCATCCAGAACATACTGTACCCCTCTGTCCAGCCTCCAATGAGTCTTCCTCTATCGAGAACTTACTGTACCACTCTGTCCTGCCTCCACTGAGTCTTCCTCCATCCACAACATACTGTATCCCTCTGTCCTGCCTCCACTGAGCATTCCTCCATCCAGAACATACTGTACCACTCTGTCATGCCTCCACTGAGCCATCCTCCATCCAGAACATACTGTCCCACTCTGTCGTGCCTCCACTGTCTTCCTCCATCCAGAACATACTGTACCACTCTGTCCTGCCTCCCCTATCTTCCTCCATCCAGAACATACTGTACCACTCTGTCCCGCCTCCACTGTCTTCCTCCATCCAGAACATACTGTACCACTCTGTCCTGCCTCCAATGTTATCGTCCATCCAGAACATACTGTACCACTCTGTCCCGCCTCCAATGAGTCTTCCTCTATCCAGAACTTACTGTACCACTCTGTCCTGCCTCCACTGAGTCTTCCTCCATCCAGAACATACTGTACCACTCTGTCCTGCCTCCACTGAGCCTTCCTCCATCCAGAATATACTGTACCACTCTGTCCTGCCTCCACTGTCTTCTTACATCCAGAACATACTGTACCACTCTGTCCTGCCTCCACTGTCTTCCTCCATCCAGGACATACTGTACCACTCTGTCCTGCCTCCACTGTCTTCCTCCATCCAGAACATACTGTACTACTCTGTCCTGCCTCCACTGAGTCTTCCCCTATCCAGAACATACTGTACCACTCTGTCCTGCCTCCACTGAGCCTTCCTCCATCCAGAACTTACTGTACCACTCTGTCCTGTCTCCACTGAGCCTTCCTCCATCCAGCAAATACTGTACCCCTCTGTCCTGCCTCCACTGTCTTCCTACATCCAGAACATACTGTACCACTCTGTCCTGCCTCCACTGTCTTCCTCCATCCAGAACATACTGTACCACTCTGTCCTGTCTCCACTGAGCCTTCCTACATCCAGCAAATACTGTACCCCTCTGTCCTGCCTCCACTGTCTTCCTACATCCAGAACATACTGTACCACTCTGTCCTGCCTCCACTGTCTTCCTCCATCCAGAACATACTGTACCACTCTGTCCTGCCTCCACTGTCGTCGTCCATCCAGAACATACTGTACCACGCTGTCCCGCCTCCAATGAGTCTTCCTCTATCCAGAACTTACTGTACCACTCTGTCCTGCCTCCACTGAGCCTTCCTCCATCCAGAACATACTGTACCACTCTGTCCTGCCTCCACTGAGTCTTGCCCTATCCAGAACATACTGTACCACTGTCCTGCCTCCACTGAGCCTTCCTCCATCCAGAACATACTGTACCCCTCTGTCCTTCCTCCACTGAGCCTTCCTCCATCCAGAACATACTGTACTACTCTGTCCTGCCTCCACTGAGTCTTCCCCTATCCAGAACATACTGTACCACTCTGTCCTGCCTCCACTGAGCCTTCCTCCATCCAGAATTTACTGTACCACTCTGTCCTGTCTCCACTGAGCCTTCCTCCATCCAGCAAATACTGTACCTCTCTGTCCTGCCTCCACTGTCTTCCTACATCCAGAACATACTGTACCACTCTGTCCTGCCTCCACTGTCTTCCTCCATCCAGAACATACTGTACCAATCTGTCCTGCCTCCACTGTCGTCGTCCATCCAGAACATACTGTACCACTCTGTCCTGCCTCCACTGAGTCTTGCCCGATCCAGAAAATACTGTACCACTGTCCTGCCTCCACTGAGCCTTCCTCCATCCAGAACATACTGTACCCCTCTGTCCTTCCTCCACTGAGCCTTCCTCCATCCAGAACATACTGTACCCCTCTGTCCTGCCTCCACTGAGAGTTCCTCCATCCAGAACATACTGTACCACTCTGTCCTGCCTCCACTGAGCCTTCCTCCATCCAGAACATACTGTACCACTCTGTCCTGCCTCCACAGTCTTCCTCCAACCAGAACATACTGTATCCCTCTGTCCTTCCTCCACTGCCTTCCTCCATCCAGAACATACTGTACCACTCTGTCCTGCCTCCAATGTGATCGTCCATCTAGAACATACTGTACCACTCTGTCCCGCCTCCAATGAGTCTTCCTCTATCCAGAACTTACTGTACCACTCTGTCCTGCCTCCACTGAGTCTTCCTCCATCCAGAACATACTGTACCACTCTGTCCTGCCTCCACTGAGCCTTCCTCCATCCAGAATATACTGTACCACTCTGTCCTGCCTCCACTGTCTTCTTACATCCAGAACATACTGTACCACTCTGTCCTGCCTCCACTGTCTTCCTCCATCCAGGACATACTGTACCACTCTGTCCTGCCTCCACTGTCTTCCTCCATCCAGAACATACTGTACCACTCTGTCCTGCCTCCACTGAGCCTTCCTCCATCCAGAACTTACTGTACCACTCTGTCCTGTCTCCACGGAGCCTTCCTCCATCCAGCAAATACTGTACCCCTCTGTCCTGCCTCCACTGTCTTCCTACATCCAGAACATACTGTACCACTCTGTCCTGCCTCCACTGTCTTCCTCCATCCAGAGCATACTGTACCACTCTGTCCTGCCTCCACTGTCGTCGTCCATCCAGAACGTACTGTACCACTCTGTCCCGCCTCCAATGAGTCTTCCTCTATCCAGAACTTACTGTACCACTCTGTCCTGCCTCCACTGAGCCTTCCTCCATCCAGAACATACTGTACCACTCTGTCCTGCCTCCACTGAGTCTTGCCCTATCCAGAATATACTGTACCACTGTCCTGCCTCCACTGAGCCTTCCTCCATCCAGAACATACTGTACCCCTCTGTCCTTCCTCCACTGAGCCTTCCTCCATCCAGAACATACTGTACCCCTCTGTCCTGCCTCCACTGAGAGTTCCTCCATCCAGAACATACTGTACCACTCTGTCCTGCCTCCACTTAGCCTTCCTCCATCCAGAACATACTGTACCACTCTGTCCTGCCTCCACAGTCTTCCTCCATCCACAACATACTGTACCCCTCTGTCCTTCCTCCACTGCCTTCCTCCATCCAGAACATACTGTACCACTCTGTCCTGCCTCCACTGAGTCTTCCTCCATTCAGAACATACTGTACCCCTCTGTCCTTCCTCCACTGTCTTCCTCCATCCAGAACATACTGTACCACTCTGTCCTTCCTCCACTGTCTTCCTCCATCCAGAAAATACTGTATCCCTCTGTCCTGCCTCCACTGAGCCTTACTCCATCAAGAACATACTGTACCACTCTGTCATGCCTCCACTGAGCCGTCCTCCATCCAGAACATACTGTACCACTCTGTACTGCCTCCCCTGACTTCCTTCATCCAGAACATACTGTACCACTCTGTCCTTCCTCCACTGTCTTCCTCCATCCAGAACATACTGTACCCCTCTGTCCAGCCTCCAATGAGTCTTCCTCTATCGAGAACTTACTGTACCACTCTGTCCTGCCTCCACTGAGTCTTCCTCCATCCAGAACATACTGTATCCCTCTGTCCTGCCTCCACTGAGCATTCCTCCATCCAGAACATACTGTACCACTCTGTCATGCCTCCACTGAGCCATCCTCCATCCAGAACATACTGTCCCACTCTGTCGTGCCTCCACTGTCTTCCTCCATCCAGAACATACTGTACCCCTCTTTCCTTCCTCCACTGTCTTCCTCCATCCAGAACATACTGTACCCCACTGTCCTTCCTCCACTATCTTCATCCATCCAGAACATACTGTACCACTCTGTGCCGCCTCAACTGTCTTCCTCCATCCAGAACATACTGTACCACTCTGTCCTGCCTCCACTGTCTTCCATCCATCCAGAACATACTGTACCACTCTGTCCTGCCTCCAATGTCGTCGTCCATCCAGAACATACTGTACCACTCTGTCCCGTCTCCACTGAGCCTTCCTCCATCCAGAACATACTGTACAACTGTGTCCTGCCTCCACTGAGCCTTCCTCCATCCAGAACATACTGTACCCCTCTGTCCTGCCTCCACTGTCTTCCTACACCCAGAACATACTGTACCACTCTGTCCTGCCTCCACTGTCTTCCTCCATCCAGAACATACTGTACCACTCTGTCCTGCCTCCAATGTCGTCGTCCATCCAGAACATACTGTACCACTCTGTCAAGCCTCCAATGAGTCTTCCTCAATCCAGAACTTACTGTACCACTCTGTCCTGCCTCCACTGAGTCTTCCTCCATCCAGAACATACTGTACCACTCTGTCATGCCTCCACTGAGCCTTCCTCAATCCAGAACATACTGTACCACTCTGTCCTGCCTCCACTGTCTTCCTACATCCAGAACATACTGTACCACCCTGTCCTGCCTCCACTGTCTTCCTCCATCCAGAACATACTCTACCACTCTGTCCTGCCTCCACTGTCGTCGTCCATCCAGAACATACTGTACCACTCTGTCCTGCCTCCACTGTCTTCCTCCATCCAGAACATACTCTACCACTCTGTCCTGTCTCCACTGAGCCTTCCTCCATCCAGCAAATACTGTACCCCTCTGTCCTGCCTCCACTGTCTTCCTACATCCAGAACATACTGTACCACTCTGTCCTGCCTCCACTGTCTTCCTCCATCCAGAACATACTGTACCACTCTGTCCTGCCTCCACTGTCGTCGTCCATCCAGAACATACTGTACCACGCTGTCCCGCCTCCAATGAGTCTTCCTCTATCCAGAACTTACTGTACCACTCTGTCCTGCCTCCACTGAGCCTTCCTCCATCCAGAACATACTGTACCACTCTGTCCTGCCTCCACTGAGTCTTGCCCTATCCAGAACATACTGTACCACTGTCCTGCCTCCACTGAGCCTTCCTCCATCCAGAACATACTGTACCCCTCTGTCCTTCCTCCACTGAGCCTTCCTCCATCCAGAACATACTGTACTACTCTGTCCTGCCTCCACTGAGTCTTCCCCTATCCAGAACATACTGTACAACTCTGTCCTGCCTCCACTGAGCCTTCCTCCATCCAGAACTTACTGTACCACTCTGTCCTGTCTCCACTGAGCCTTCCTCCATCCAGCAAATACTGTACCCCTCTGTCCTGCCTCCACTGTCTTCCTACATCCAGAACATACTGTACCACTCTGTCCTGCCTCCACTGTCTTCCTCCATCCAGAACATACTGTACCAATCTGTCCTGCCTCCACTGTCGTCGTCCATCCAGAACATACTGTACCACTCTGTCCTGCCTCCACTGAGTCTTGCCCTATCCAGAAAATACTGTACCACTGTCCTGCCTCCACTGAGCCTTCCTCCATCCAGAACATACTGTACCCCTCTGTCCTTCCTCCACTGAGCCTTCCTCCATCCAGAACATACTGTATCCCTCTGTCCTTCCTCCACTGCCTTCCTCCATCCAGAACATACTGTACCACTCTGTCCTGCCTCCAATGTGATCGTCCATCCAGAACATACTGTACCACTCTGGCCCGCCTCCAATGAGTCTTCCTCTATCCAGAACTTACTGTACCACTCTGTCCTGCCTCCACTGAGTCTTCCTCCATCCAGAACATACTGTACCACTCTGTCCTGCCTCCACTGAGCCTTCCTCCATCCAGAATATACTGTACCACTCTGTCCTGCCTCCACTGTCTTCTTACATCCAGAACATACTGTACCACTCTGTCCTGCCTCCACTGTCTTCCTCCATCCAGGACATACTCTACCACTCTGTCCTGCCTCCACTGTCTTCCTCCATCCAGAACATACTGTACCACTCTGTCCTGCCTCCACTGAGCCTTCCTCCATCCAGAACTTACTGTACCACTCTGTCCTGTCTCCACTGAGCCTTCCTCCATCCAGCAAATACTGTACCCCTCTGTCCTGTCTCCACTGTCTTCCTACATCCAGAACATACTGTACCACTCTGTCCTGCCTCCACTGTCTTCCTCCATCCAGAGCATACTGTACCACTCTGTCCTGCCTCCACTGTCGTCGTCCATCCAGAACATACTGTACCACTCTGTCCCGCCTCCAATGAGTCTTCCTCTATCCAGAACTTACTGTACCACTCTGTCCTGCCTCCACTGAGCCTTCCTCCATCCAGAACATACTGTACCACTCTGTCCTGCCTCCACTGAGTCTTGCCCTATCCAGAATATACTGTACCACTGTCCTGCCTCCACTGAGCCTTCCTCCATCCAGAACATACTGTACCCCTCTGTCCTGCCTCCACTGAGCCTTCCTCCATCCAGAACATACTGTACCCCTCTGTCCTGCCTCCACTGAGAGTTCCTCCATCCAGAACATACTGTACCACTCTGTCCTGCCTCCACTTAGCCTTCCTCCATCCAGAACATACTGTACCACTCTGTCCTGCCTCCACAGTCTTCCTCCATCCACAACATACTGTACCCCTCTGTCCTTCCTCCACTGCCTTCCTCCATCCAGAACATACTGTACCACTCTGTCCTGCCTCCACTGAGTCTTCCTCCATTCAGAACATACTGTACCCCTCTGTCCTTCCTCCACTGTCTTCCTCCATCCAGAACATACTGTACCACTCTGTCCTTCCTCCACTGTCTTCCTCCATCCAGAAAATACTGTATCCCTCTGTCCTGCCTCCACTGAGCCTTACTCCATCAAGAACATACTGTACCACTCTGTCATGCCTCCACTGAGCCGTCCTCCATCCAGAACATACTGTACCACTCTGTACTGCCTCCCCTGTCTTCCTTCATCCAGAACATACTGTACCACTCTGTCCTTCCTCCACTGTCTTCCTCCATCCAGAACATACTGTACCCCTCTGTCCAGCCTCCAATGAGTCTTCCTCTATCGAGAACTTACTGTACCACTCTGTCCTGCCTCCACTGAGTCTTCCTCCATCCAGAACATACTGTATCCCTCTGTCCTGCCTCCACTGAGCATTCCTCCATCCAGAACATACTGTACCACTCTGTCATGCCTCCACTGAGCCATCCTCCATCCAGAACATACTGTCCCACTCTGTCGTGCCTCCACTGTCTTCCTCCATCCAGAACATACTGTACCCCTCTTTCCTTCCTCCACTGTCTTCCTCCATCCAGAACATACTGTACCCCACTGTCCTTCCTCCACTATCTTCATCCATCCAGAACATACTGTACCACTCTGTGCCGCCTCAACTGTCTTCCTCCATCCAGAACATACTGTACCACTCTGTCCTGCCTCCACTGTCTTCCTCCATCCAGAACATACTGTACCACTCTGTCCTGCCTCCAATGTCGTCGTCCATCCAGATCATACTGTACCACTCTGTCCCGTCTCCACTGAGCCTTCCTCCATCCAGAACATACTGTACAACTGTGTCCTGCCTCCACTGAGCCTTCCTCCATCCAGAACATACTGTACCCCTCTGTCCTGCCTCCACTGTCTTCCTACACCCAGAACATACTGTACCACTCTGTCCTGCCTCCACTGTCTTCCTCCATCCAGAACATACTGTACCACTCTGTCCTGCCTCCAATGTCGTCGTCCATCCAGAACATACTGTACCACTCTGTCAAGCCTCCAATGAGTCTTCCTCTATCCAGAACTTACTGTACCACTCTGTCCTGCCTCCACTGAGTCTTCCTCCATCCAGAACATACTGTACCACTCTGTCATGCCTCCACTGAGCCTTCCTCCATCCAGAACATACTGTACCACTCTGTCCTGCCTCCACTGTCTTCCTACATCCAGAACATACTGTACCACTCTGTCCTGCCTCCACTGTCTTCCTCCATCCAGAACATACTCTACCACACTGTCCTGCCTCCACTGTCGTCGTCCATCCAGAACATACTGTACCACTCTGTCCTGCCTCCACTGTCTTCCTCCATCCAGAACAAACTGTACCACTCTGTCCCGCCTCCACTGTCTTCCTCCATCCACAACATACTGTACCACTCTGTACTGCCTCCACTGTCTTCCTCCATCCAGAACATACTGTACCACTCTGTCCTGCCTCCACTGTCTTCCTCCATCCAGAACAGAATGTACCACTCTGTCCTGCCTCCAATGTGATCGTCCATCCAGAACATACTGTACCACTCTGTCCCGCCTACAATGAGTCTTCCTCTATCCAGAACTTACTGTACCACTCTGTCCTGCCTCCACTGAGTCTTCCTCCATCCAGAACATACTGTACCACTCTGTCCTCCCTCCACTGTCTTCCTCCATCCAGAACATAATGTACCACTCTGTCCCGACTCCAATGAGTCTTCCTCTATCGAGAACTTACTGTACCACTCTGTCCTGCCTCCACTGTCTTCCTCCATCCAGAACATACTGTACCACTCTGTCCTGCCTCCACTGAGCCTTCCTCCATCCAGAACTTACTGTACTACTCTGTCCTGCCTCCACTGAGTCTTCCCCTATCCAGAACATACTGTACCACTCTGTCCTGCCTCCACTGAGCCTTCCTCCATCCAGAACTTACTGAACCACTCTGTCCTGTCTCCACTGAGCCTTCCTCCATCCAGCAAATACTGTACCCCTCTGTCCTGCCTCCACTGTTTTCCTACATCCAGAACATACTGTACCACTCTGTCCTGCCTCCACTGTCTTCCTCCATCCAGAACATACTGTACCACTCTGTCCTGCCTCCACTGTCGTCGTCCATCCAGAACATACTGTACCACTCTGTCCCGCCTCCAATGAGTCTTCCTCTATCCAGAACTTACTGTACCACTCTGTCCTGCCTCCACTGAGCCTTCCTCCATCCAGAACATACTGTACCACTCTGTCCTGCCTCCACTGAGTCTTGCCCTATCCAGAACATACTGTACCACTGTCCTGCCTCCACTGAGCCTTCCTCCATCCAGAACATACTGTACCCCTCTGTCCTTCCTCCACTGAGCCTTCCTCCATCCAGAACATACTGTACCCCTCTGTCCTGCCTCCACTGAGAGTTCCTCCATCCAGAACATACTGTACCACTCTGTCCTGCCTCCACTGAGCCTTCCTCCATCCAGAACATACTGTACCACTCTGTCCTGCCTCCACAGTCTTCCTCCATCCAGAACATACTGTACCCCTCTGTCCTTCCTCCACTGTCTTCCTCCATCCAGAACATACTGTACCACTCTGTCCTTCCTCCACTGTCTTCCTCCATCCAGAACATACTGTATCCCTCTGTCCTGCCTCCACTGAGCCTTCCTCCATCAAGAACATACTGTACCACTCTGTCATGCCTCCACTGAGCCGTCCTCCATCCAGAACATACTGTACCACTCTGTCCTGCCTCCCCTGTCTTCCTTCATCCAGAACATACTGTACCACTCTGTCCTTCCTCCACTGTCTTCCTCCATCCAGAACATACTGTACCCCTCTGTCCAGCCTCCAATGAGTCTTCCCCTATCGAGAACTTACTGTACCACTCTGTCCAACCTCCACTGAGTCTTCCTCCATCCAGAACATACTGTATCCCTCTGTCCTGCCTCCACTGAGCATTCCTCCATCCAGAACATACTGTACCACTCTGTCATGCCTCCACTGAGCCATCCTCCATCCAGAACATACTGTCCCACTCTGTCGTGCCTCCACTGTCTTCCTCCATCCAGAACATACTGTACCCCTCTTTCCTTCCTCCACTGTCTTCCTCCATCCAGAACATACTGTACCCCACTGTCCTTCCTCCACTATCTTCCTCCATCCAGAACATACTGTACCACTCTGTGCCGCCTCAACTGTCTTCCTCCATCCAGAACATACTCTACCACTCTGTCCTGCCTCCACTGTCGTCGTCCATCCAGAACATACTGTACCACTCTGTCGTGCCTCCACTGTCTTCCTCCATCCAGAACATACTGTACCACTCTGTCCCGCATCCACTGTCTTCCTCCATCCAGAACATACTGTACCACTCTGTACTGCCTCCACTGTCTTCCTCCATCCAGAACATACTGTACCACTCTGTCCTGCCTCCACTGTCTTCCTCCATCCAGAACATACTGTACCACTCTGTCCTGCCTCCAATGTGATCGTCCATCCAGAACTTACTGTACCACTCTGTCCTGCCTCCACTGAGTCTTCCTCCATCCAGAACATACTGTACCACTCTGTCCTGCCTCCACTGAGCCTTCCTCCATCCAGAATATACTGTACCACTCTGTCCTGCCTCCACTGTCTTCTTACATCCAGAACATAGTGTACCACTCTGTCCTGCCTCCACTGTCTTCCTCCATCCAGGACATACTGTACCACTCTGTCCTGCCTCCACTGTCGTCGTCCATCCAGAACATACTGTACCACTCTGTCCTCCCTCCACTGTCTTCCTCTATCCAGAACATAATGTACCACTCTGTCCCGACTCCAATGAGTCTTCCTCTATCGAGAACTTACTGTACCACTCTGTCCTGCCTCCACTGTCTTCCTCCATCCAGAACATACTGTACCACTCTGTCCTGCCTCCACTGAGCCTTCCTCCATCCAGAACTTACTGTACTACTCTGTCCTGCCTCCACTGAGTCTTCCCCTATCCAGAACATACTGTACCACTCTGTCCTGCCTCCACTGAGCCTTCCTCCATCCAGAACTTACTGAACCACTCTGTCCTGTCTCCACTGAGCCTTCCTCCATCCAGCAAATACTGTACCCCTCTGTCCTGCCTCCACTGTCTTCCTACATTCAGAACATACTGTACCACTCTGTCCTGCCTCCACTGTCTTCCTCCATCCAGAACATACTGTACCACTCTGTCCTGCCTCCACTGTCGTCGTCCATCCAGAACATACTGTACCACTCTGTCCCGCCTCCAATGAGTCTTCCTCTATCCAGAACTTACTGTACCACTCTGTCCTGCCTCCACTGAGCCTTCCTCCATCCAGAACATACTGTACCACTCTGTCCTGCCTCCACTGAGTCTTGCCCTATCCAGAACATACTGTACCACTGTCCTGCCTCCACTGAGCCTTCCTCCATCCAGAACATACTGTACCACTCTGTCCTGCCTCCACAGTCTTCCTCCATCCAGAACATACTGTACCCCTATGTCCTTCCTCCACTGTCTTCCTCCATCCAGAACATACTGTACCACTCTGTCCTTCCTCCACTGTCTTCCTCCATCCAGAACATACTGTATCCCTCTGTCCTGCCTCGACTGAGCCTTCCTCCATCAAGAACATACTGTACCACTCTGTCATGCCTCCACTGAGCCGTCCTCCATCCAGAACATACTGTACCACTCTGTCCTGCCTCCCCTGTCTTCCTTCATCCAGAACATACTGTACCACTCTGTCCTTCCTCCACTGTCTTCCTCCATCCAGAACATACTGTACCCCTCTGTCCAGCCTCCAATGAGTCTTCCCCTATCGAGAACTTACTGTACCACTCTGTCCAACCTCCACTGAGTCTTCCTCCATCCAGAACATACTGTATCCCTCTGTCCTGCCTCCACTGAGCATTCCTCCATCCAGAACATACTGTACCACTCTGTCATGCCTCCACTGAGCCATCCTCCATCCAGAACATACTGTCCCACTCTGTCGTGCCTCCACTGTCTTCCTCCATCCAGAACATACTGTACCCCTCTTTCCTTCCTCCACTGTCTTCCTCCATCCAGAACATACTGTACCCCACTGTCCTTCCTCCACTATCTTCCTCCATCCAGAACATACTGTACCACTCTGTGCCGCCTCAACTGTCTTCCTCCATCCAGAACATACTCTACCACTCTGTCCTGCCTCCACTGTCGTCGTCCATCCAGAACATACTGTACCACTCTGTCCTGCCTCCACTGTCTTCCTCCATCCAGAACATACTGTACCACTCTGTCCCGCCTCCACTGTCTTCCTCCATCCAGAACATACTGTACCACTCTGTACTGCCTCCACTGTCTTCCTCCATCCAGAACATACTGTACCACTCTGTCCTGCCTCCACTGTCTTCCTCCATCCAGAACATACTGTACCACTCTGTCCTGCCTCCAATGTGATCGTCCATCCAGAACTTACTGTACCACTTTGTCCTGCCTCCACTGAGTCTTCCTCCATCCAGAACATACTGTACCACTCTGTCCTGCCTCCACTGAGCCTTCCTCCATCCAGAATATACTGTACCACTCTGTCCTGCCTCCACTGTCTTCTTACATCCAGAACATAGTGTACCACTCTGTCCTGCCTCCACTGTCTTCCTCCATCCAGGACATACTGTACCACTCTGTCCTGCCTCCACTGTCGTCGTCCATCCAGAACATACTGTACCACTCTGTCCTCCCTCCACTGTCTTCCTCTATCCAGAACATAATGTACCACTCTGTCCCGACTCCAATGAGTCTTCCTCTATCGAGAACTTACTGTACCACTCTGTCCTGCCTCCACTGTCTTCCTCCATCCAGAACATACTGTACCACTCTGTCCTGCCTCCACTGAGCCTTCCTCCATCCAGAACTTACTGTACTACTCTGTCCTGCCTCCACTGAGTCTTCCCCTATCCAGAACATACTGTACCACTCTGTCCCGCCTCCAATGAGTCTTCCTCTATCCAGAACTTACTGTACCACTCTGTCCTGCCTCCACTGAGCCTTCCTCCATCCAGAACATACTGTACCACTCTGTCCTGCCTCCACTGAGTCTTGCCCTATCCAGAACATACTGTCCTGCCTCCACTGAGCCTTCCTCTATCCAGAACATACTGTACCCCTCTGTCCTTCCTCCATTGAGCCTTCCTCCATTCAGAACATACTGTACCCCTCTGTCCTGCCTCCACTGAGAGTTCCTCCATCCAGAACATACTGTACCACTCTGTCCTGCCTCCACTGAGCCTTCCTCCATCCAGAACATACTGTACCACTCTGTCCTGCCTCCACAGTCTTCCTCCATCCAGAACATACTGTACCCCTCTGTCCTTCCTCCATTGTCTTCCTCCATCCAGAACATACTGTACCACTCTGTCCTTCCTCCACTGTCTTCCTCCATCCAGAACATACTGTATCCCTCTGTCCTGCCTCCACTGAGCCTTCCTCCATCAAGAACATACTGTACCACTCTGTCATGCCTCCACTGAGCCGTCCTCCATCCAGAACATACTGTACCACTTTGTCCTGCCTCCCCTGTCTTCCTTCATCCAGAACATACTGTACCACTCTGTCCTTCCTCCACTGTCTTCCTCCATCCAGAACATACTGTACCCCTCTGTCCAGCCTCCAATGAGTCTTCCCCTATCGAGAACTTACTGTACCACTCTGTCCTGCCTCCACTGAGTCTTCCTCCATCCAGAACATACTGTATCCCTCTGTCCTGCCTCCACTGAGCATTCCTCCATCCAGAACATACTGTACCACTCTGTCATGCCTCCACTGAGCCATCCTCCATCCAGAACATACTGTCCCACTCTGTCGTGCCTCCACTGTCTTCCTCCATCCAGAACATACTGTACCCCTCTTTCCTTCCTCCACTGTCTTCCTCCATCCAGAACATACTGTACCCCACTGTCCTTCCTCCACTATCTTCCTCCATCCAGAACATACTGTACCACTCTGTGCCGCCTCAACTGTCTTCCTCCATCCAGAACATACTGTACCACTCTGTCCTGCCTCCACTGTCTTCCTCCATCCAGAACATACTGTACCACTCTGTCCTGCCTCCAATGTCGTCGTCCATCCAGAACATACTGTACCACTCTGTCCCGTCTCCACTGAGCCTTCCTCCATCCAGAACATACTGTACAACTGTGTCCTGCCTCCACTGAGCCTTCCTCCATCCAGAACATACTGTACCCCTCTGTCCTGCCTCCACTGTCTTCCTACACCCAGAACATACTGTACCCCTCTGTCCTGCCTCCACTGTCTTCCTCCATCCAGAACATACTCTACAACTCTGTCCTGCCTCCACTGTCTTCCTCCATCCAGAACATACTCTACCACTCTGTATAGCCTCCACAGTCATCCTCCATCCAGATCATACTGTATCACTCTGTCCTGCCTCCACTGAGCATTCCTCCATCCAGAACATACTGTACCACTCTGTCATGCCTCCACTGAGCCATCCTCCATCCAGAACATACTGTACAACTTTGTCCTGCCTCCACTGAGCCTTCCTCCATTCAGAACATACTGTACCCCTCTGTCCTGCCTCCACTGTCTTCCTACATCCAGAACATACTGTACCACTCTGTCCTGCCTCCACTGTCTTCCTCCATCCAGAACATACTGTATCACTCTGTCCTGCCTCCATTGTCGTCGTCCATCCAGAACATACTGTACCACTCTGTCCGCCTCCAATGAGTCTTCCTCTATCCATAACTTACTGTACCACTCTGTCCTGCCTCCACTGAGTCTTCCTCCATCCATAACATACTGTACCACTCTGTCCTGCCTCCACTGAGCCTTCCTCCATCCAGAACATACTGTACCACTCTGTCCTGCCTCCACTGTCGTCGTCCATCCAGAACATACTGTACCACTCTGTCCTGCCTCCACTGTCGTCGTCCATCCAGAACATACTGTACCACTCTGTCCTGCCTCCACTGTCTTCCTCAATCTAGAACATTCTGAACACTCTGTCCTGCCTCAAATATCTTGCTCACTCCAGAAAATACTGACCACCCTGTCCTGCCTCCACTGTCTTCCTCCATCCAGAACATACTGTACCACTCTGTCCTGCCTCCAATGTCTTCCTCACTCCAGAACATACTGACCACCCTGTCCTGCCTCCACTGTCATCCTCCATCCAGAACATACTGTACCACTCTGTCCTGCCTCCAATGTCTTCCTCACTCCAGAACATATTGACCACTCTGTCCTGCCTCCACTGTCATCCACCATCCAGAACATACTGTACCACTCTGTCCTGCCTCCACTGTCTTCCTCCATTCAGAACATACTGTACCCCTCTGTCCTTCCTCCACGGTCTTCCTCCATCCAGAACATAATGTACCCCTCTGTCCTTCCTCCACTGTCTTCCTCCATCCAGAACATACTGTACCCCTCTGTTCTTCCTCCACTCTCTTCCTCCATCTAGAACATACTGTACCCCTCTGTCCTGCCTCCACTGTATTCCTCCATCCAGAACATACTGTACCCCTCTGTCCTGCCTCCACTGTCTTCCTCCATCCAGAACATACTGTACCCCTCTTTCCTTCCTCCACTGTCTTCCTCCATCCAGAACATACTGTACCCCACTGTCCTTCCTCCACTATCTTCCTCCATCCAGAACATACTGTACCACTCTGTGCCGCCTCAACTGTCTTCCTCCATCCAGAACATACTGTACCACTCTGTCCTGCCTCCACTGTCTTCCTCCATCCAGAACATACTCTACCACTCTGTCCTGCCTCCACTGTCGTCGTCCATCCAGAACATACTGTACCACTCTGTCCTGCCTCCACTGTCTTCCTCCATCCAGAACATACTGTACCACTCTGTCCCGCCTCCACTGTCTTCCTCCATCCAGAACATACTGTACCACTCTGTACTGCCTCCACTGTCTTCCTCCATCCAGAACATACTGTACCACTCTGTCCTGCCTCCACTGTCTTCCTCCATCCAGAACATACTGTACCATTCTGTCCTGCCTCCAATGTGATCGTCCATCCAGAACTTACTGTACCACTCTGTCCTGCCTCCACTGAGTCTTCCTCCATCCAGAACATACTGTACCACTCTGTCCTGCCTCCACTGAGCCTTCCTCCATCCAGAATATACTGTACCACTCTGTCCTGCCTCCACTGTCTTCTTACATCCAGAACATAGTGTACCACTCTGTCCTGCCTCCACTGTCTTCCTCCATCCAGGACATACTGTACCACTCTGTCCTGCCTCCACTGTCGTCGTCCATCCAGAACATACTGTACCACTCTGTCCTCCCTCCACTGTCTTCCTCTATCCAGAACATAATGTACCACTCTGTCCCGACTCCAATGAGTCTTCCTCTATCGAGAACTTACTGTACCACTCTGTCCTGCCTCCACTGTCTTCCTCCATCCAGAACATACTGTACCACTCTGTCCTGCCTCCACTGAGCCTTCCTCCATCCAGAACTTACTGTACTACTCTGTCCTGCCTCCACTGAGTCTTCCCCTATCCAGAACATACTGTACCACTCTGTCCTGCCTCCACTGAGCCTTCCTCCATCCAGAACTTACTGAACCACTCTGTCCTGTCTCCACTGAGCCTTCCTCCATCCAGCAAATACTGTACCCCTCTGTCCTGCCTCCACTGTCTTCCTACATCCAGAACATACTGTACCACTCTGTCCTGCCTCCACTGTCTTCCTCCATCCAGAACATACTGTACCACTCTGTCCTGCCTCCACTGTCGTCGTCCATCCAGAACATACTGTACCACTCTGTCCCGCCTCCAATGAGTCTTCCTCTATCCAGAACTTACTGTACCACTCTGTCCTGCCTCCACTGAGCCTTCCTCCATCCAGAACATACTGTACCACTCTGTCCTGCCTCCACTGAGTCTTGCCCTATCCAGAACATACTGTACCACTGTCCTGCCTCCACTGAGCCTTCCTCTATCCAGAACATACTGTACCCCTCTGTCCTTCCTCCATTGAGCCTTCCTCCATCCAGAACATACTGTACCCCTCTGTCCTGCCTCCACTGAGAGTTCCTCCATCCAGAACATACTGTACCACTCTGTCCTGCCTCCACTGAGCCTTCCTCCATCCAGAACATACTGTACCACTCTGTCCTGCCTCCACAGTCTTCCTCCATCCAGAACATACTGTACCCCTCTGTCCTTCCTCCATTGTCTTCCTCCATCCAGAACATACTGTACCACTCTGTCCTTCCTCCACTGTCTTCCTCCATCCAGAACATACTGTATCCCTCTGTCCTGCCTCCACTGAGCCTTCCTCCATCAAGAACATACTGTACCACTCTGTCATGCCTCCACTGAGCCGTCCTCCATCCAGAACATACTGTACCACTTTGTCCTGCCTCCCCTGTCTTCCTTCATCCAGAACATACTGTACCACTCTGTCCTTCCTCCACTGTCTTCCTCCATCCAGAACATACTGTACCCCTCTGTCCAGCCTCCAATGAGTCTTCCCCTATCGAGAACTTACTGTACCACTCTGTCCTGCCTCCACTGAGTCTTCCTCCATCCAGAACATACTGTATCCCTCTGTCCTGCCTCCACTGAGCATTCCTCCATCCAGAACATACTGTACCACTCTGTCATGCCTCCACTGAGCCATCCTCCATCCAGAACATACTGTCCCACTCTGTCGTGCCTCCACTGTCTTCCTCCATCCAGAACATACTGTACCCCTCTTTCCTTCCTCCACTGTCTTCCTCCATCCAGAACATACTGTACCCCACTGTCCTTCCTCCACTATCTTCCTCCATCCAGAACATACTGTACCACTCTGTGCCGCCTCAACTGTCTTCCTCCATCCAGAACATACTGTACCACTCTGTCCTGCCTCCACTGTCTTCCTCCATCCAGAACATACTGTACCACTCTGTCCTGCCTCCAATGTCGTCGTCCATCCAGAACATACTGTACCACTCTGTCCCGTCTCCACTGAGCCTTCCTCCATCCAGAACATACTGTACAACTGTGTCCTGCCTCCACTGAGCCTTCCTCCATCCAGAACATACTGTACCCCTCTGTCCTGCCTCCACTGTCTTCCTACACCCAGAACATACTGTACCCCTCTGTCCTGCCTCCACTGTCTTCCTCCATCCAGAACATACTCTACAACTCTGTCCTGCCTCCACTGTCTTCCTCCATCCAGAACATACTCTACCACTCTGTATAGCCTCCACAGTCATCCTCCATCCAGATCATACTGTATCACTCTGTCCTGCCTCCACTGAGCCTTCCTCCATTCAGAACATACTGTACCCCTCTGTCCTGCCTCCACTGTCTTCCTACATCCAGAACATACTGTACCACTCTGTCCTGCCTCCACTGTCTTCCTCCATCCAGAACATACTGTATCACTCTGTCCTGCCTCCACTGTCGTCGTCCATCCAGAACATACTGTACCACTCTGTCCGCCTCCAATGAGTCTTCCTCTATCCATAACTTACTGTACCACTCTGTCCTGCCTCCACTGAGTCTTCTTCCATCCATAACATACTGTACCACTCTGTCCTGCCTCCACTGAGCCTTCCTCCATCCAGAACATACTGTACCACTCTGTCCTGCCTCCACTGTCGTCGTCCATCCAGAACATACTGTACCACTCTGTCCTGCCTCCACTGTCGTCGTCCATCCAGAACATACTGTACCACTCTGTCCTGCCTCCACTGTCTTCCTCAATCTAGAACATTCTGAACACTCTGTCCTGCCTCAAATATCTTGCTCACTCCAGAAAATACTGACCACCCTGTCCTGCCTCCACTGTCTTCCTCCATCCAGAACATACTGTACCACTCTGTCCTGCCTCCAATGTCTTCCTCACTCCAGAACATACTGACCACCCTGTCCTGCCTCCACTGTCATCCTCCATCCAGAACATACTGTACCACTCTGTCCTGCCTCCAATGTCTTCCTCACTCCAGAACATATTGACCACTCTGTCCTGCCTCCACTGTCTTCCACCATCCAGAACATACTGTACCACTCTGTCCTGCCTCCACTGTCTTCCTCCATTCAGAACATACTGTACCCCTCTGTCCTTCCTCCACGGTCTTCCTCCATCCAGAACATAATGTACCCCTCTGTCCTTCCTCCACTGTCTTCCTCCATCCAGAACATACTGTACCCCTCTGTTCTTCCTCCACTCTCTTCCTCCATCTAGAACATACTGTACCCCTCTGTCCTGCCTCCACTGTATTCCTCCATCCAGAACATACTGTACCCCTCTGTCCTGCCTCCACTGTCTTCCTCCATCCAGAACATACTGTACCCCTCTGTCCTGCCTCCACTGAGCCTTCCTCCATCTAGAACTTACTGTACCCCTCTGTCCTGCCTCCACTGTCTTCCTCCATCCAGAACATACTGTACCACTCTGTCCTGCCTCCACTGAGCCTTCCTCCATCCAGAACATACTGTACCACTCTGTCCTGCCTCCACTGTCTTCCTCCATCCAGAACATACTGTACCACTCTGTTCTGCCTCCACTGTCTTCCTCCATCCAGAACATACACTACAACTCTGTCCTGCCTCCACTGTCTTCCTCCATCCAGAACATACTCTACCACTCTGTCATGCCTCCACTGTCTTCCTCCATCCAGAACATACTGTATCCCTCTGTCCTGCCTCCACTGAGCATTCCTCCATCCAGAACATACTGTACCACTCTGTCATGCCTCCACTGAGCCATCCTCCATCCAGAACATACTGTACAACTTTGTCCTGCCTCCACTGAGCCTTCCTCCATTCAGAACATACTGTACCCCTCTGTCCTGCCTCCACTGTCTTCCTACATCCAGAACATACTGTACCACTCTGTCCTGCCTCCACTGTCTTCCTCCATCCAGAACATACTGTATCACTCTGTCCTGCCTCCACTGTCGTCGTCCATCCAGAACATACTGTACCACTCTGTCCGCCTCCAATGAGTCTTCCTCTATCCATAACTTACTGTACCACTCTGTCCTGCCTCCACTGAGTCTTCCTCCATCCATAACATACTGTACCACTCTGTCCTGCCTCCACTGAGCCTTCCTCCATCCAGAACATACTGTACCACTCTGTCCTGCCTCCACTGTCGTCGTCCATCCAGAACATACTGTACCACTCTGTCCTGCCTCCACTGTCGTCGTCCATCCAGAACATACTGTACCACTCTGTCCTGCCTCCACTGTCTTCCTCAATCTAGAACATTCTGAACACTCTGTCCTGCCTCAAATATCTTGCTCACTCCAGAAAATACTGACCACCCTGTCCTGCCTCCACTGTCTTCCTCCATCCAGAACATACTGTACCACTCTGTCCTGCCTCCAATGTCTTCCTCACTCCAGAACATACTGACCACCCTGTCCTGCCTCCACTGTCATCCTCCATCCAGAACATACTGTACCACTCTGTCCTGCCTCCAATGTCTTCCTCACTCCAGAACATATTGACCACTCTGTCCTGCCTCCACTGTCTTCCACCATCCAGAACATACTGTACCACTCTGTCCTGCCTCCACTGTCTTCCTCCATTCAGAACATACTGTACCCCTCTGTCCTTCCTCCACGGTCTTCCTCCATCCAGAACATAATGTACCCCTCTGTCCTTCCTCCACTGTCTTCCTCCATCCAGAACATACTGTACCCCTCTGTTCTTCCTCCACTCTCTTCCTCCATCTAGAACATACTGTACCCCTCTGTCCTGCCTCCACTGTATTCCTCCATCCAGAACATACTGTACCCCTCTGTCCTGCCTCCACTGTCTTCCTCCATCCAGAACATACTGTACCCCTCTGTCCTGCCTCCACTGAGCCTTCCTCCGTCTAGAACTTACTGTACCCCTCTGTCCTGCCTCCACTGTCTTCCTCCATCCAGAACATACTGTACCACTCTGTCCTGCCTCCACTGAGACTTCCTCCATCCAGAACATACTGTACCACTCTGTCCTGCCTCCACTGTCTTCCTCCATCCAGAACATACTGTACCACTCTGTTCTGCCTCCACTGTCTTCCTCCATCCAGAACATACACTACAACTCTGTCCTGCCTCCACTGTCTTCCTCCATCCAGAACATACTCTACCACTCTGTCATGCCTCCACTGTCTTCCTCCATCCAGAACATACTGTATCCCTCTGTCCTGCCTCCACTGAGCATTCCTCCATCCAGAACATACTGTACCACTCTGTCATGCCTCCACTGAGCCATCCTCCATCCAGAACATACTGTACAACTTTGTCCTGCCTCTACTGAGCCTTCCTCCATTCAGAACATACTGTACCCCTCTGTCCTGCCTCCACTGTCTTCCTCCATCCAGAACATACTGTAACATTCTGTCCTGCCTCCACTGTCTTCCTCCATCCAGAACATACTGTACCACTCTGTCCTGCCTCCAATGTCGTCGTCCATCCAGAACATACTGTACCACTCTGTCCGCCTCCAATGAGTCTTCCTCTATCCATAACTTACTGTACCACTCTGTCCTGCCTCCACTGAGTCTTCTTCCATCCATAACATACTGTACCACTCTGTCCTGCCTCCACTGAGCCTTCCTCCATCCAGAACATACTGTACCACTCTGTCCTGCCTCCACTGTCGTCGTCCATCCAGAACATACTGTACCACTCTGTCCTGCCTCCACTGTCGTCGTCCATCCAGAACATACTGTACCACTCTGTCCTGCCTCCACTGTCTTCCTCAATCTAGAACATTCTGAACACTCTGTCCTGCCTCAAATATCTTGCTCACTCCAGAAAATACTGACCACCCTGTCCTGCCTCCACTGTCTTCCTCCATCCAGAACATACTGTACCACTCTGTCCTGCCTCCAATGTCTTCCTCACTCCAGAACATACTGACCACCCTGTCCTGCCTCCACTGTCATCCTCCATCCAGAACATACTGTACCACTCTGTCCTGCCTCCAATGTCTTCCTCACTCCAGAACATATTGACCACTCTGTCCTGCCTCCACTGTCTTCCACCATCCAGAACATACTGTACCACTCTGTCCTGCCTCCACTGTCTTCCTCCATTCAGAACATACTGTACCCCTCTGTCCTTCCTCCACGGTCTTCCTCCATCCAGAACATAATGTACCCCTCTGTCCTTCCTCCACTGTCTTCCTCCATCCAGAACATACTGTACCCCTCTGTTCTTCCTCCACTCTCTTCCTCCATCTAGAACATACTGTACCCCTCTGTCCTGCCTCCACTGTATTCCTCCATCCAGAACATACTGTACCCCTCTGTCCTGCCTCCACTGTCTTCCTCCATCCAGAACATACTGTACCCCTCTGTCCTGCCTCCACTGAGCCTTCCTCCATCTAGAACTTACTGTACCCCTCTGTCCTGCCTCCACTGTCTTCCTCCATCCAGAACATACTGTACCACTCTGTCCTGCCTCCACTGAGCCTTCCTCCATCCAGAACATACTGTACCACTCTGTCCTGCCTCCACTGTCTTCCTCCATCCAGAACATACTGTACCACTCTGTTCTGCCTCCACTGTCTTCCTCCATCCAGAACATACACTACAACTCTGTCCTGCCTCCACTGTCTTCCTCCATCCAGAACATACTCTACCACTCTGTCATGCCTCCACTGTCTTCCTCCATCCAGAACATACTGTATCCCTCTGTCCTGCCTCCACTGAGCATTCCTCCATCCAGAACATACTGTACCACTCTGTCATGCCTCCACTGAGCCATCCTCCATCCAGAACATACTGTACAACTTTGTCCTGCCTCCACTGAGCCTTCCTCCATTCAGAACATACTGTACCCCTCTGTCCTGCCTCCACTGTCTTCCTACATCCAGAACATACTGTACCACTCTGTCCTGCCTCCACTGTCTTCCTCCATCCAGAACATACTGTATCACTCTGTCCTGCCTCCACTGTCGTCGTCCATCCAGAACATACTGTACCACTCTGTCCGCCTCCAATGAGTCTTCCTCTATCCATAACTTACTGTACCACTCTGTCCTGCCTCCACTGAGTCTTCCTCCATCCATAACATACTGTACCACTCTGTCCTGCCTCCACTGAGCCTTCCTCCATCCAGAACATACTGTACCACTCTGTCCTGCCTCCACTGTCGTCGTCCATCCAGAACATACTGTACCACTCTGTCCTGCCTCCACTGTCGTCGTCCATCCAGAACATACTGTACCACTCTGTCCTGCCTCCACTGTCTTCCTCAATCTAGAACATTCTGAACACTCTGTCCTGCCTCAAATATCTTGCTCACTCCAGAAAATACTGACCACCCTGTCCTGCCTCCACTGTCTTCCTCCATCCAGAACATACTGTACCACTCTGTCCTGCCTCCAATGTCTTCCTCACTCCAGAACATACTGACCACCCTGTCCTGCCTCCACTGTCATCCTCCATCCAGAACATACTGTACCACTCTGTCCTGCCTCCAATGTCTTCCTCACTCCAGAACATATTGACCACTCTGTCCTGCCTCCACTGTCTTCCACCATCCAGAACATACTGTACCACTCTGTCCTGCCTCCACTGTCTTCCTCCATTCAGAACATACTGTACCCCTCTGTCCTTCCTCCACGGTCTTCCTCCATCCAGAACATAATGTACCCCTCTGTCCTTCCTCCACTGTCTTCCTCCATCCAGAACATACTGTACCCCTCTGTTCTTCCTCCACTCTCTTCCTCCATCTAGAACATACTGTACCCCTCTGTCCTGCCTCCACTGTATTCCTCCATCCAGAACATACTGTACCCCTCTGTCCTGCCTCCACTGTCTTCCTCCATCCAGAACATACTGTACCCCTCTGTCCTGCCTCCACTGAGCCTTCCTCCGTCTAGAACTTACTGTACCCCTCTGTCCTGCCTCCACTGTCTTCCTCCATCCAGAACATACTGTACCACTCTGTCCTGCCTCCACTGAGACTTCCTCCATCCAGAACATACTGTACCACTCTGTCCTGCCTCCACTGTCTTCCTCCATCCAGAACATACTGTACCACTCTGTTCTGCCTCCACTGTCTTCCTCCATCCAGAACATACACTACAACTCTGTCCTGCCTCCACTGTCTTCCTCCATCCAGAACATACTCTACCACTCTGTCATGCCTCCACTGTCTTCCTCCATCCAGAACATACTGTATCCCTCTGTCCTGCCTCCACTGAGCATTCCTCCATCCAGAACATACTGTACCACTCTGTCATGCCTCCACTGAGCCATCCTCCATCCAGAACATACTGTACAACTTTGTCCTGCCTCTACTGAGCCTTCCTCCATTCAGAACATACTGTACCCCTCTGTCCTGCCTCCACTGTCTTCCTCCATCCAGAACATACTGTAACATTCTGTCCTGCCTCCACTGTCTTCCTCCATCCAGAACATACTGTACCACTCTGTCCTGCCTCCAATGTCGTCGTCCATCCAGAACATACTGTACCACTCTGTCCCGCCTCCAATGAGTCTTCCTCTATCCAGAACTTACTGTACCACTCTGTCCTGCCTCCACTGAGTCTTCCTCCATCCAGAACATACTGTACCACTCTGTCCTGCCTCCACTGAGCCTTCCTCCATCCAGAACATACTGTACCACTCTGTCCTGCCTCCACTGTCTTCGTACATCCAGAACATACTGTACCACTCTGTCCTGCCTCCACTGTCTTCCTCCATCCAGAACATACTGCACCACTCTGTCCCGCCTCCAATGAGTCTTCCTCTATCCAGAACGTACTGTACCACTCTGTCCTGCCTCCACTGAGTCTTGCCCTATCCAGAACATACTGTACCACTGTCCTGCCTCCACTGAGCCTTCCTCCATCCAGAATATACTGTACCACTCTGTCCTGCCTCCACTGTCTTCTTACATCCAGAACATACTGTACCACTCTGTCCTGCCTCCACTGTCTTCCTCCATCCAGGACATACTGTACCACTCTGTCCTGCCTCCACTGTCGTCGTCCATCCAGAACATACTGTACCACTCTGTCCTCCCTTCACTGTCTTCCTCCATCCAGAACATAATGTACCATTCTGTCCCGACTCCAATGAGTCTTCCTCTATCCAGAACTTACTGTACCACTCTGTCCTGCCTCCACTGAGTCTTCCTCCATCCAGAACATACTGTACCACTCTGTCCTGCCTCCACTGAGCCTTCCTCCATCCAGAACATACTGTACCACTCTGTCCTGCCTCCACTGTCTTCGTACATCCAGAACATACTGTACCACTCTGTCCTGCCTCCACTGTCTTCCTCCATCCAGAACATACTGCACCACTCTGTCCCGCCTCCAATGAGTCTTCCTCTATCCAGAACGTACTGTACCACTCTGTCCTGCCTCCACTGAGTCTTGCCCTATCCAGAACATACTGTACCACTGTCCTGCCTCCACTGAGCCTTCCTCCATCCAGAATATACTGTACCACTCTGTCCTGCCTCCACTGTCTTCTTACATCCAGAACATACTGTACCACTCTGTCCTGCCTCCACTGTCTTCCTCCATCCAGGACATACTGTACCACTCTGTCCTGCCTCCACTGTCGTCGTCCATCCAGAACATACTGTACCACTCTGTCCTCCCTTCACTGTCTTCCTCCATCCAGAACATAATGTACCATTCTGTCCCGACTCCAATGAGTCTTCCTCTATCGAGAACTTACTGTACCACTCTGTCCTGCCTCCACTGAGTCTTCCCCTATCCAGAACATACTGTACCACTCTTTCCTGCCTCCACTGAGCCTTCCTCCATCCAGAACATACTGTACCACTCTGTCCTGCCTCCACTGTCGTCGTCCATCCAGAACATACTGTACCACTCTGTCCCGCCTCCAATGAGTCTTCCTCTATCCAGAACTTACTGTACCACTCTGTCCTGCCTCCACTGAGCCTTCCTCCATCCAGAACATACTGTACCACTCTGTCCTGCCTCCACTGAGTCTTGCCCTATCCAGAACATACTGTACCACTGTCCTGCCTCCACTGAGCCTTCCTCCATCCAGAACATACTGTACCCCTCTGTCCTTCCTCCACTGAGCCTTCCTCCATCCAGAACATACTGTACCCCTCTGTCCTGCCTCCACTGAGAGTACCTCCATCCAGAACATACTGTACCACTCTGTCCTGCCTCCACTGTCGTCGTCCATCCAGAACATACTGTACCACTCTGTCCCGCCTGCAATGAGTCTTCCTCTATCCAGAACTTACTGTACCACTCTGTCCTGCCTCCACTGAGCCTTCCTCCATCCAGAACATACTGTACCACTCTGTCCTGCCTCCACTGAGTCTTGCCCTATCCAGAACATACTGTACCACTGTCCTGCCTCCACTGAGCCTTCCTCCATCCAGAACATACTGTACCCCTCTGTCCTTCCTCCACTGAGCCTTCCTCCATCCAGAACATACTGTACCCCACTGTCCTGCCTCCACTGAGAGTTCCTCCATCCAGAACATACTGTACCACTCTGTCCTGCCTCCACTGAGCCTTCCTCCATCCAGAACATACTGTACCACTCTGTCCTGCCTCCACAGTCTTCCTCCATCCAGAACATACTGTACCCCTCTGTCCTTCCTCCACTGCCTTCCTCCATCCAGAACATACTGTACCACTCTGTCCTGCCTCCACTGAGTCTTCCTCCATTCAGAACATACTGTACCCCTCTGTCCCTCCTCCACTGTCTTCCTCCATCCAGAACATACTGTACCACTCTGTCCTTCCTCCACTGTCTTCCTCCATCCAGAACATACTGTATCCCTCTGTCCTGCCTCCAGTGAGCCTTCCTCCATCAAGAACATACTGTACCACTCTGTCATGCCTCCACTGAGCCGTCCTCCATCCAGAACATACTGTACCACTCTGTCCTGCCTCCCCTGTCTTCCTTCATCCAGAACATACTGTAACACTCTGTCCTTCCTCCACTGTCTTCCTCCATCCAGAACATACTGTACCCCTCTGTCCAGCCTCCAATGAGTCTTCCTCTATCGAGAACTTACTGTACCACTCTGTCCTGCCTCCACTGAGTCTTCCTCCATCCAGAACATACTGTATCCCTCTGTCCTGCCTCCACTGAGCATTCCTCCATCCAGAACATACTGTATCACTCTGTCATGCCTCCACTGAGCCATCCTCCATCCAGAACATACTGTCCCACTCTGTCGTGCCTCCACTGTCTTCCTCCATCCAGAACATACTGTACCCCTCTTTCCTTCCTCCACTGTCTTCCTCCATCCAGAACATACTGTACCCCACTGTCCTTCCTCCACTATCTTCCTCCATCCAGAACATACTGTACCACTCTGTGCCGCCTCAACTGTCTTCCTCCATCCAGAACATACTGTACCACTCTGTCCTGCCTCCACTGTCTTCCTCCATCCAGAACATACTGTACCACTCTGTCCTGCCTCCAATGTCGTCGTCCATCCAGAACATACTGTACAACTCTGTCCCGTCTCCACTGAGCCTTCCTCCATCCAGAACATACTGTACAACTGTGTCCTGCCTCCACTGAGACTTCCTCCATCCAGAACATACTGTACCCCTCTGTCCTGCCTCCACTGTCTTCCTACACCCAGAACATACTGTACCACTCTGTCCTGCCTCCACTGTCTTCCTCCATCCAGAACATACTGTACCACTCTGTCTTGCCACCAATGTCGTCGTCCATCCAGAACATACTGTACCACTCTGTCCCGCCTCCAATGAGTCTTCCTCTATCCAGAACTTACTGTACCACTCTGTCCTGCCTCCACTGAGCCTTCCTCCATCCAGAACATACTGTACCACTCTGTCCTGCCTCCACTGTCTTCCTCCATCCAGAACATACTGTACCACTCTGTCCTGCCTCCAATGTCGTCGTCCATCCAGAACATACTGTACAACTCTGTCCCGTCTCCACTGAGCCTTCCTCCATCCAGAACATACTGTACAACTGTGTCCTGCCTCCACTGAGACTTCCTCCATCCAGAACATACTGTACCCCTCTGTCCTGCCTCCACTGTCTTCCTACACCCAGAACATACTGTACCACTCTGTCCTGCCTCCACTGTCTTCCTCCATCCAGAACATACTGTACCACTCTGTCTTGCCACCAATGTCGTCGTCCATCCAGAACATACTGTACCACTCTGTCCCGCCTCCAATGAGTCTTCCTCTATCCAGAACTTACTGTACCACTCTGTCCTGCCTCCACTGAGCCTTCCTCCATCCAGAACATACTGTACCACTCTGTCCTGCCTCCACTGTCTTCCTCAATCCAGAACATACTGTACCACTCTGTCCTGCCTCCACTGTCGTCGTCCATCCAGAACATCCTGTACCACTCTGTCCTGCCTCCACTGTCTTCCTCAATCTAGAACATTCTGAACACTCTGTCCTGCCTCCAATGTCTTCCTCACTCCAGAAAATACTGACCACCCTGTCCTGCCTCCACTGTCTTCCTCCATCCAGAACATACTGTACCACTCTGTCCTGCCTCCAATGTCTTCCTCACTCCAGAAAATACTGACCACCCTGTCCTGCCTCCACTGTCATCCTCCATCCAGAACATACTGTACCACTCTGTCCTGCCTCCAATGTCTTCCTCACTCCAGAACATATTGACCACTCTGTCCTGCCTCCACTGTCTTCCACCATCCAGAACATACTTTACCACTCTGTCCTGCCTCCACTGTCTTCCTCCATTCAGAACATACTGTACCCCTCTGTCCTTCCTCCACGGTCTTCCTCCATCCAGAACATAATGTACCCCTCTGTCCTTCCTCCACTGTCTTCCTCCATCCAGAACATACTGTACCCCTCTGTTCTTCCTCCACTCTCTTCCTCCATCTAGAACATACTGTACGCCTCTGTCCTGCCTCCACTGTATTCCTCCATCCAGAACATACTGTACCCCTCTGTCCTGCCTCCACTGTCTTCCTCCATCCAGAACATACTGTACCCCTCTGTCCTGCCTCCACTGAGCCTTCCTCCATCCAGAACTTACTGTACCCCTCTGTCCTGCCTCCACTGTCTTCCTCCATCCAGAACATACTGTACAACTCTGTCCTGCCTCCACTGAGCCTTCCTCCATCCAGAACATACTGTACCACTCTGTCCTGCCTCCACTGTCTTCCTCCATCCAGAACATACTGTACCACTCTGTCCTCCCTCCACTGTCTTCCTCCATCCAGAACATACTCTACAACTCTGTCATGCCTCCACTGTCTTCCTCCATCCAGAACATACTGTATCCCTCTGTCCTGCCTCCACTGAGCATTCCTCCATCCAGAACATACTGTACCACTCTGTCATGCCTCCACTGAGCCATCCTCCATCCAGAACATACTGTACAACTTTGTCCTGCCTCCACTGAGCCTTCCTCCATTCAGAACATACTGTACCCCTCTGTCCTGCCTCCACTGTCTTCCTCCATCCAGAACATACTGTAACATTCTGTCCTGCCTCCACTGTCTTCCTCCATCCAGAACATACTGTACCACTCTGTCCTGCCTCCAATTTCGTCGTCCATCCAGAACATACTGTACCACTCTGTCCCGCCTCCAATGAGTCTTCCTCTATCCAGAACTTACTGTACTACTCTGTCCTGCCTCCACTGAGTCTTCCTCCATCCAGAACATACTGTACCAGTCTGTCCTGCCTCCACTGAGCCTTCCTACATCCAGAACATACTGTACCACTCTGTCCTGCCTCCACTGTCTTCCTCCATCCAGAACATACTGCACCACTCTGTCCCGCCTCCTATGAGTCTTCCTCTATCCAGAACGTACTGTACCACTCTGTCCTGCCTCCACTGAGTCTTGCCCTATCCAGAACATACTGTACCACTGTCCTGCCTCCACTGAGCCTTCCTCCATCCAGAATATACTGTACCACTCTGTCCTGCCTCCACTGTCTTCTTACATCCAGAACATACTGTACCACTCTGTCCTGCCTCCACTGTCTTCCTCCATCCAGGACATACTGTACCACTCTGTCCTGCCTCCACTGTCGTCGTCCATCCAGAACATACTGTACCACTCTGTCCTCCCTCCACTGTCTTCCTCCATCCAGAACATAATGTACCACTCTGTCCCGACTCCAATGAGTCTTCCTCTATCGAGAACTTACTGTACCACTCTGTCCTGCCTCCACTGTCTTCCTCCATCCAGAACATACTGTACCACTCTGTCCTGCCTCCACTGAGCCTTCCTCCATCCAGAACTTACTGTACTACTCTGTCCTGCCTCCACTGAGTCTTCCCCTATCCAGAACATACTGTACCACTCTGTCCTGCCTTCACTGAGCCTTCCTCCATCCAGAACTTACTGTACCACTCTGTCCTGTCTCCACTGAGCCTTCCTCCATCCAGCAAATACTGTACCCCTCTGTCCTGCCTCCACTGTCTTCCTACATCCAGAACATACTGTACCACTCTGTCCTGCCTCCACTGTCATCCTCCATCCAGAACATACTGTACCACTCTGTCCTGCCTCCACTGTCGTCGTCCATCCAGAACATACTGTACCACTCTGTCCCGCCTCCAATGAGTCTTCCTCTATCCAGAACTTACTGTACCACTCTGTCCTGCCTCCACTGAGTCTTCCTCTATCCAGAACTTACTGTACCACTCTGTCCTGCCTCCACTGAGCCTTCCTCCATCCAGAACATACTGTACCACTCTGTCCTGCCTCCACTGAGTCTTGCCCTATCCAGAACATACTGTACCACTGTCCTGCCTCCACTGAGCCTTCCTCCATCCAGAACATACTGTACCCCTCCGTCCTTCCTCCACTGAGCCTTCCTCCATCCAGAACATACTGTACCCCTCTGTCCTGCCTCCACTGAGAGTTCCTCCATCCAGAACATACTGTACCACTCTGTCCTGCCTCCACTGAGCCTTCCTCCATCCAGAACATACTGTACCACTCTGTCCTGCCTCCACAGTCTTCCTCCATCCAGAACATACTGTACTCCTCTGTCCAGCCTCCAATGAGTCTTCCTCTATCGAGAACTTACTGTACCACTCTGTCCTGCCTCCACTGAGTCTTCCTCCATCCAGAACATACTGTATCCCTCTGTCCTGCCTCCACTGAGCATTCCTCCATCCAGAACATACTGTATCACTCTGTCATGCCTCCACTGAGCCATCCTCCATCCAGAACATACTGTCCCACTCTGTCGTGCCTCCACTGTCTTCCTCCATCCAGAACATACTGTACCCCTCTTTCCTTCCTCCACTGTCTTCCTCCATCCAGAACATACTGTACCCCACTGTCCTTCCTCCACTATCTTCCTCCATCCAGAACATACTGTACCACTCTGTGCCGCCTCAACTGTCTTCCTCCATCCAGAACATACTGTACCACTCTGTCCTGCCTCCACTGTCTTCCTCCATCCAGAACATACTGTACCACTCTGTCCTGCCTCCAATGTCGTCGTCCATCCAGAACATACTGTACCACTCTGTCCCGTCTCCACTGAGCCTTCCTCCATCCAGAACATACTGTACAACTGTGTCCTGCCTCCACTGAGCCTTCCTCCATCCAGAACATACTGTACCCCTCTGTCCTGCCTCCACTGTCTTCCTACACCCAGAACATACTGTACCACTCTGTCCTGCCTCCACTGTCTTCCTCCATCCAGAACATACTGTACCACTCTGTCTTGCCTCCAATGTCGTCGTCCATCCAGAACATACTGTACCACTCTGTCCCGCCTCCAATGAGTCTTCCTCTATCCAGAACTTACTGTACCACTCTGTCCTGCCTCCACTGAGTCTTCCTCCATCCAGAACATACTGTACCACTCTGTCCTGCCTCCACTGAGCCTTCCTCCATCCAGAACATACTGTACCACTCTGTCCTGCCTCCACTGTCTTCCTACATCCAGAACATACTGTACCACTCTGTCCTGCCTCCACTGTCTTCCTCCATCCAGAACATACTCTACCACTCTGTCCTGCCTCCATTGTCGTCGTCCATCCAGAACATACTGTACCACTCTGTCCTGCCTCCACTGTCTTCCTCCATCCAGAACATACTGTACCACTCTGTCCCGCCTCCACTGTCTTCCTCCATCCAGAACATACTGTACCACTCTGTACTGCCTCCACTGTCTTCCTCCATCCAGAACATACTGTACCACTCTGTCCTGCCTCCACTGTCTTCCTCCATCCAGAACATACTGTACCACTCTGTCCTGCCTCCAATGTGATCGTCCATCCAGAACATACTGTACCACTCTGTCACGCCTCCAATGAGTCTTTCTCTATCCAGAACTTACTGTACCACTCTGTCCTGCCTCCACTGAGTCTTCCTCCATCCAGAACATACTGTACCACTCTGTCCTGCCTCCACTGAGTCTTCCTCCATCCAGAACATACTGTACCACTCTGTCCTGCCTCCATAGTCTTCCTCCATCCAGAACATACTGTACCCCTCTGTCCTGCCTCCACTGTCTTCCTCCATCCAGAACATACTGTACAACTCTGTCCTGCCTCCACTGAGCCTTCCTCCATCCAGAACATACTGTACCACTCTGTCCTGCCTCCACTGTCTTCCTCCATCCACAACATACTGTACCACTCTGTCCTGCCTCCACTGTCTTCCTCCATCCAGAACATACTCTACAACTCTGTCATGCCTCCACTGTCTTCCTCCATCCAGAACATACTGTATCCCTCTGTCCTGCCTCCACTGAGCATTCCTCCATCCAGAACATACTGTACCACTCTGTCATGCCTCCACTGAGCCATCCTCCATCCAGAACATACTGTACAACTTTGTCCTGCCTCCACTGAGCCTTCCTCCATTCAGAACATACTGTACCCCTCTGTCCTGCCTCCACTGTCTTCCTCCATCCAGAACATACTGTAACATTCTGTCCTGCCTCCACTGTCTTCCTCCATCCAGAACATACTGTACCACTCTGTCCTGCCTCCAATTTCGTCGTCCATCCAGAACATACTGTACCACTCTGTCCCGCCTCCAATGAGTCTTCCTCTATCCAGAACTTACTGTACTACTCTGTCCTGCCTCCACTGAGTCTTCCTCCATCCAGAACATACTGTACCACTCTGTCCTGCCTCCACTGAGCCTTCCTACATCCAGAACATACTGTACCACTCTGTCCTGCCTCCACTGTCTTCCTCCATCCAGAACATACTGCACCACTCTGTCCCGCCTCCAATGAGTCTTCCTCTATCCAGAACGTACTGTACCACTCTGTCCTGCCTCCACTGAGTCTTGCCCTATCCAGAACATACTGTACCACTCTGTCCTTCCTCCACTGTCTTCCTCCATCCAGAACATACTGTATCCCTCTGTCCTGCCTCCACTGAGCCTTCCTCCATCCAGAACATACTGTACCACTCTGTCATGCATCCACTGAGCCGTCCTCCATCCAGAACATACTGTACCACTCTGTCCTGCCTCCCCTGTCTTCCTCCATCCAGAACATACTGTACCCCTCTTTCCTTCCTCCACTGTCTTCCTCCATCCAGAACATACTGTACCATTCTGTCCATTCTCCACTATCTTCCTCCATCCAGAACATACTCTACCACTCTGTGCCGCCTCCACTATCTTCCTCCATCCAGAACATACTGTACCACTCTGTCCTGCCTCCCCTGTCTTCCTCCATCCAGAACATACTGTACCACTCTGTACTGCCTCCACTGTCTTCCTCCATCCAGAACATACTGTACCACTCTGTCCTGCCTCCACTGTCTTCCTCCATCCAGAACATACTGTACCACTCTGTCCTGCCTCCAATGTGATCGTCCATCCAGAACATACTGTACCACTCTGTCACGCCTCCAATGAGTCTTTCTCTATCCAGAACTTACTGTACCACTCTGTCCTGCCTCCACTGAGTCTTCCTCCATCCAGAACATACTGTACCACTCTGTCCTGCCTCCACTGAGTCTTCCTCCATCTAGAACATACTGTACCACTCTGTCCTGCCTCCATAGTCTTCCTCCATCCAGAACATACTGTACCCCTCTGTCCTGCCTCCACTGTCTTCCTCCATCCAGAACATACTGTACAACTCTGTCCTGCCTCCACTGAGCCTTCCTCCATCCAGAACATACTGTACCACTCTGTCCTGCCTCCACTGTCTTCCTCCATCCAGAACATACTGTACCACTCTGTCCTGCCTCCACTGTCTTCCTCCATCCAGAACATACTCTACAACTCTGTCATGCCTCCACTGTCTTCCTCCATCCAGAACATACTGTATCCCTCTGTCCTGCCTCCACTGAGCATTCCTCCATCCAGAACATACTGTACCACTCTGTCATGCCTCCACTGAGCCATCCTCCATCCAGAACATACTGTACAACTTTGTCCTGCCTCCACTGAGCCTTCCTCCATTCAGAACATACTGTACCCCTCTGTCCTGCCTCCACTGTCTTCCTCCATCCAGAACATACTGTAACATTCTGTCCTGCCTCCACTGTCTTCCTCCATCCAGAACATACTGTACCACTCTGTCCTGCCTCCAATTTCGTCGTCCATCCAGAACATACTGTACCACTCTGTCCCGCCTCCAATGAGTCTTCCTCTATCCAGAACTTACTGTACTACTCTGTCCTGCCTCCACTGAGTCTTCCTCCATCCAGAACATACTGTACCACTCTGTCCTGCCTCCACTGAGCCTTCCTACATCCAGAACATACTGTACCACTCTGTCCTGCCTCCACTGTCTTCCTCCATCCAGAACATACTGCACCACTCTGTCCCGCCTCCAATGAGTCTTCCTCTATCCAGAACGTACTGTACCACTCTGTCCTGCCTCCACTGAGTCTTGCCCTATCCAGAACATACTGTACCACTCTGTCCTTCCTCCACTGTCTTCCTCCATCCAGAACATACTGTATCCCTCTGTCCTGCCTCCACTGAGCCTTCCTCCATCCAGAACATACTGTACCACTCTGTCATGCATCCACTGAGCCGTCCTCCATCCAGAACATACTGTACCACTCTGTCCTGCCTCCCCTGTCTTCCTCCATCCAGAACATACTGTACCCCTCTTTCCTTCCTCCACTGTCTTCCTCCATCCAGAACATACTGTACCATTCTGTCCATTCTCCACTATCTTCCTCCATCCAGAACATACTCTACCACTCTGTGCCGCCTCCACTATCTTCCTCCATCCAGAACATACTGTACCACTCTGTCCTGCCTCCCCTGTCTTCCTCCATCCAGAACATACTGTACCACTCTGTACTGCCTCCACTGTCTTCCTCCATCCAGAACATACTGTACCACTCTGTCCTGCCTCCACTGTCTTCCTCCATCCAGAACATACTGTACCACTCTGTCCTGCCTCCAATGTGATCGTCCATCCAGAACATACTGTACCACTCTGTCACGCCTCCAATGAGTCTTTCTCTATCCAGAACTTACTGTACCACTCTGTCCTGCCTCCACTGAGTCTTCCTCCATCCAGAACATACTGTACCACTCTGTCCTGCCTCCACTGAGTCTTCCTCCATCTAGAACATACTGTACCACTCTGTCCTGCCTCCATAGTCTTCCTCCATCCAGAACATACTGTACCCCTCTGTCCTGCCTCCACTGTCTTCCTCCATCCAGAACATACTGTACAACTCTGTCCTGCCTCCACTGAGCCTTCCTCCATCCAGAACATACTGTACCACTCTGTCCTGCCTCCACTGTCTTCCTCCATCCAGAACATACTGTACCACTCTGTCCTGCCTCCACTGTCTTCCTCCATCCAGAACATACTCTACAACTCTGTCATGCCTCCACTGTCTTCCTCCATCCAGAACATACTGTATCCCTCTGTCCTGCCTCCACTGAGCATTCCTCCATCCAGAACATACTGTACCACTCTGTCATGCCTCCACTGAGCCATCCTCCATCCAGAACATACTGTACAACTTTGTCCTGCCTCCACTGAGCCTTCCTCCATTCAGAACATACTGTACCCCTCTGTCCTGCCTCCACTGTCTTCCTCCATCCAGAACATACTGTAACATTCTGTCCTGCCTCCACTGTCTTCCTCCATCCAGAACATACTGTACCACTCTGTCCTGCCTCCAATTTCGTCGTCCATCCAGAACATACTGTACCACTCTGTCCCGCCTCCAATGAGTCTTCCTCTATCCAGAACTTACTGTACTACTCTGTCCTGCCTCCACTGAGTCTTCCTCCATCCAGAACATACTGTACCACTCTGTCCTGCCTCCACTGAGCCTTCCTCCATCCAGAACATACTGTACCCCTCTGTCCTGCCTCCACTGTCTTCCTACACCCAGAACATACTGTACCACTCTGTCCTGCCTCCACTGTCTTCCTCCATCCAGAACATACTGTACCACTCTGTCTTGCCACCAATGTCGTCGTCCATCCAGAACATACTGTACCACTCTGTCCCGCCTCCAATGAGTCTTCCTCTATCCAGAACTTACTGTACCACTCTGTCCTGCCTCCACTGAGCCTTCCTCCATCCAGAACATACTGTACCACTCTGTCCTGCCTCCACTGTCTTCCTCCATCCAGAACATACTGTACCACTCTGTCCTGCCTCCAATGTCGTCGTCCATCCAGAACATACTGTACAACTCTGTCCCGTCTCCACTGAGCCTTCCTCCATCCAGAACATACTGTACAACTGTGTCCTGCCTCCACTGAGACTTCCTCCATCCAGAACATACTGTACCCCTCTGTCCTGCCTCCACTGTCTTCCTACACCCAGAACATACTG
The DNA here is from genome assembly GCF_965601325.2 of Salmo salar. NCBI lineage: Eukaryota > Metazoa > Chordata > Actinopteri > Salmoniformes > Salmonidae > Salmo > Salmo salar. The sequence continues at coordinate 72,108,587 of NC_138295.1, read as the reverse complement.
TACCACTCTGTCCTGCCTCCACTGTCTTCCTCCATCCAGAACATACTGTACCACTCTGTCTTGCCACCAATGTCGTCGTCCATCCAGAACATACTGTACCACTCTGTCCCGCCTCCAATGAGTCTTCCTCTATCCAGAACTTACTGTACCACTCTGTCCTGCCTCCACTGAGCCTTCCTCCATCCAGAACATACTGTACCACTCTGTCCTGCCTCCACTGTCTTCCTCAATCCAGAACATACTGTACCACTCTGTCCTGCCTCCACTGTCGTCGTCCATCCAGAACATCCTGTACCACTCTGTCCTGCCTCCACTGTCTTCCTCAATCTAGAACATTCTGAACACTCTGTCCTGCCTCCAATGTCTTCCTCACTCCAGAAAATACTGACCACCCTGTCCTGCCTCCACTGTCTTCCTCCATCCAGAACATACTGTACCACTCTGTCCTGCCTCCAATGTCTTCCTCACTCCAGAAAATACTGACCACCCTGTCCTGCCTCCACTGTCATCCTCCATCCAGAACATACTGTACCACTCTGTCCTGCCTCCAATGTCTTCCTCACTCCAGAACATATTGACCACTCTGTCCTGCCTCCACTGTCTTCCACCATCCAGAACATACTTTACCACTCTGTCCTGCCTCCACTGTCTTCCTCCATTCAGAACATACTGTACCCCTCTGTCCTTCCTCCACGGTCTTCCTCCATCCAGAACATAATGTACCCCTCTGTCCTTCCTCCACTGTCTTCCTCCATCCAGAACATACTGTACCCCTCTGTTCTTCCTCCACTCTCTTCCTCCATCTAGAACATACTGTACGCCTCTGTCCTGCCTCCACTGTATTCCTCCATCCAGAACATACTGTACCCCTCTGTCCTGCCTCCACTGTCTTCCTCCATCCAGAACATACTGTACCCCTCTGTCCTGCCTCCACTGAGCCTTCCTCCATCCAGAACTTACTGTACCCCTCTGTCCTGCCTCCACTGTCTTCCTCCATCCAGAACATACTGTACAACTCTGTCCTGCCTCCACTGAGCCTTCCTCCATCCAGAACATACTGTACCACTCTGTCCTGCCTCCACTGTCTTCCTCCATCCAGAACATACTGTACCACTCTGTCCTCCCTCCACTGTCTTCCTCCATCCAGAACATACTCTACAACTCTGTCATGCCTCCACTGTCTTCCTCCATCCAGAACATACTGTATCCCTCTGTCCTGCCTCCACTGAGCATTCCTCCATCCAGAACATACTGTACCACTCTGTCATGCCTCCACTGAGCCATCCTCCATCCAGAACATACTGTACAACTTTGTCCTGCCTCCACTGAGCCTTCCTCCATTCAGAACATACTGTACCCCTCTGTCCTGCCTCCACTGTCTTCCTCCATCCAGAACATACTGTAACATTCTGTCCTGCCTCCACTGTCTTCCTCCATCCAGAACATACTGTACCACTCTGTCCTGCCTCCAATTTCGTCGTCCATCCAGAACATACTGTACCACTCTGTCCCGCCTCCAATGAGTCTTCCTCTATCCAGAACTTACTGTACTACTCTGTCCTGCCTCCACTGAGTCTTCCTCCATCCAGAACATACTGTACCAGTCTGTCCTGCCTCCACTGAGCCTTCCTACATCCAGAACATACTGTACCACTCTGTCCTGCCTCCACTGTCTTCCTCCATCCAGAACATACTGCACCACTCTGTCCCGCCTCCTATGAGTCTTCCTCTATCCAGAACGTACTGTACCACTCTGTCCTGCCTCCACTGAGTCTTGCCCTATCCAGAACATACTGTACCACTGTCCTGCCTCCACTGAGCCTTCCTCCATCCAGAATATACTGTACCACTCTGTCCTGCCTCCACTGTCTTCTTACATCCAGAACATACTGTACCACTCTGTCCTGCCTCCACTGTCTTCCTCCATCCAGGACATACTGTACCACTCTGTCCTGCCTCCACTGTCGTCGTCCATCCAGAACATACTGTACCACTCTGTCCTCCCTCCACTGTCTTCCTCCATCCAGAACATAATGTACCACTCTGTCCCGACTCCAATGAGTCTTCCTCTATCGAGAACTTACTGTACCACTCTGTCCTGCCTCCACTGTCTTCCTCCATCCAGAACATACTGTACCACTCTGTCCTGCCTCCACTGAGCCTTCCTCCATCCAGAACTTACTGTACTACTCTGTCCTGCCTCCACTGAGTCTTCCCCTATCCAGAACATACTGTACCACTCTGTCCTGCCTTCACTGAGCCTTCCTCCATCCAGAACTTACTGTACCACTCTGTCCTGTCTCCACTGAGCCTTCCTCCATCCAGCAAATACTGTACCCCTCTGTCCTGCCTCCACTGTCTTCCTACATCCAGAACATACTGTACCACTCTGTCCTGCCTCCACTGTCATCCTCCATCCAGAACATACTGTACCACTCTGTCCTGCCTCCACTGTCGTCGTCCATCCAGAACATACTGTACCACTCTGTCCCGCCTCCAATGAGTCTTCCTCTATCCAGAACTTACTGTACCACTCTGTCCTGCCTCCACTGAGTCTTCCTCTATCCAGAACTTACTGTACCACTCTGTCCTGCCTCCACTGAGCCTTCCTCCATCCAGAACATACTGTACCACTCTGTCCTGCCTCCACTGAGTCTTGCCCTATCCAGAACATACTGTACCACTGTCCTGCCTCCACTGAGCCTTCCTCCATCCAGAACATACTGTACCCCTCCGTCCTTCCTCCACTGAGCCTTCCTCCATCCAGAACATACTGTACCCCTCTGTCCTGCCTCCACTGAGAGTTCCTCCATCCAGAACATACTGTACCACTCTGTCCTGCCTCCACTGAGCCTTCCTCCATCCAGAACATACTGTACCACTCTGTCCTGCCTCCACAGTCTTCCTCCATCCAGAACATACTGTACTCCTCTGTCCAGCCTCCAATGAGTCTTCCTCTATCGAGAACTTACTGTACCACTCTGTCCTGCCTCCACTGAGTCTTCCTCCATCCAGAACATACTGTATCCCTCTGTCCTGCCTCCACTGAGCATTCCTCCATCCAGAACATACTGTATCACTCTGTCATGCCTCCACTGAGCCATCCTCCATCCAGAACATACTGTCCCACTCTGTCGTGCCTCCACTGTCTTCCTCCATCCAGAACATACTGTACCCCTCTTTCCTTCCTCCACTGTCTTCCTCCATCCAGAACATACTGTACCCCACTGTCCTTCCTCCACTATCTTCCTCCATCCAGAACATACTGTACCACTCTGTGCCGCCTCAACTGTCTTCCTCCATCCAGAACATACTGTACCACTCTGTCCTGCCTCCACTGTCTTCCTCCATCCAGAACATACTGTACCACTCTGTCCTGCCTCCAATGTCGTCGTCCATCCAGAACATACTGTACCACTCTGTCCCGTCTCCACTGAGCCTTCCTCCATCCAGAACATACTGTACAACTGTGTCCTGCCTCCACTGAGCCTTCCTCCATCCAGAACATACTGTACCCCTCTGTCCTGCCTCCACTGTCTTCCTACACCCAGAACATACTGTACCACTCTGTCCTGCCTCCACTGTCTTCCTCCATCCAGAACATACTGTACCACTCTGTCTTGCCTCCAATGTCGTCGTCCATCCAGAACATACTGTACCACTCTGTCCCGCCTCCAATGAGTCTTCCTCTATCCAGAACTTACTGTACCACTCTGTCCTGCCTCCACTGAGTCTTCCTCCATCCAGAACATACTGTACCACTCTGTCCTGCCTCCACTGAGCCTTCCTCCATCCAGAACATACTGTACCACTCTGTCCTGCCTCCACTGTCTTCCTACATCCAGAACATACTGTACCACTCTGTCCTGCCTCCACTGTCTTCCTCCATCCAGAACATACTCTACCACTCTGTCCTGCCTCCATTGTCGTCGTCCATCCAGAACATACTGTACCACTCTGTCCTGCCTCCACTGTCTTCCTCCATCCAGAACATACTGTACCACTCTGTCCCGCCTCCACTGTCTTCCTCCATCCAGAACATACTGTACCACTCTGTACTGCCTCCACTGTCTTCCTCCATCCAGAACATACTGTACCACTCTGTCCTGCCTCCACTGTCTTCCTCCATCCAGAACATACTGTACCACTCTGTCCTGCCTCCAATGTGATCGTCCATCCAGAACATACTGTACCACTCTGTCACGCCTCCAATGAGTCTTTCTCTATCCAGAACTTACTGTACCACTCTGTCCTGCCTCCACTGAGTCTTCCTCCATCCAGAACATACTGTACCACTCTGTCCTGCCTCCACTGAGTCTTCCTCCATCCAGAACATACTGTACCACTCTGTCCTGCCTCCATAGTCTTCCTCCATCCAGAACATACTGTACCCCTCTGTCCTGCCTCCACTGTCTTCCTCCATCCAGAACATACTGTACAACTCTGTCCTGCCTCCACTGAGCCTTCCTCCATCCAGAACATACTGTACCACTCTGTCCTGCCTCCACTGTCTTCCTCCATCCAGAACATACTGTACCACTCTGTCCTGCCTCCACTGTCTTCCTCCATCCAGAACATACTCTACAACTCTGTCATGCCTCCACTGTCTTCCTCCATCCAGAACATACTGTATCCCTCTGTCCTGCCTCCACTGAGCATTCCTCCATCCAGAACATACTGTACCACTCTGTCATGCCTCCACTGAGCCATCCTCCATCCAGAACATACTGTACAACTTTGTCCTGCCTCCACTGAGCCTTCCTCCATTCAGAACATACTGTACCCCTCTGTCCTGCCTCCACTGTCTTCCTCCATCCAGAACATACTGTAACATTCTGTCCTGCCTCCACTGTCTTCCTCCATCCAGAACATACTGTACCACTCTGTCCTGCCTCCAATTTCGTCGTCCATCCAGAACATACTGTACCACTCTGTCCCGCCTCCAATGAGTCTTCCTCTATCCAGAACTTACTGTACTACTCTGTCCTGCCTCCACTGAGTCTTCCTCCATCCAGAACATACTGTACCACTCTGTCCTGCCTCCACTGAGCCTTCCTACATCCAGAACATACTGTACCACTCTGTCCTGCCTCCACTGTCTTCCTCCATCCAGAACATACTGCACCACTCTGTCCCGCCTCCAATGAGTCTTCCTCTATCCAGAACGTACTGTACCACTCTGTCCTGCCTCCACTGAGTCTTGCCCTATCCAGAACATACTGTACCACTCTGTCCTTCCTCCACTGTCTTCCTCCATCCAGAACATACTGTATCCCTCTGTCCTGCCTCCACTGAGCCTTCCTCCATCCAGAACATACTGTACCACTCTGTCATGCATCCACTGAGCCGTCCTCCATCCAGAACATACTGTACCACTCTGTCCTGCCTCCCCTGTCTTCCTCCATCCAGAACATACTGTACCCCTCTTTCCTTCCTCCACTGTCTTCCTCCATCCAGAACATACTGTACCATTCTGTCCATTCTCCACTATCTTCCTCCATCCAGAACATACTCTACCACTCTGTGCCGCCTCCACTATCTTCCTCCATCCAGAACATACTGTACCACTCTGTCCTGCCTCCCCTGTCTTCCTCCATCCAGAACATACTGTACCACTCTGTACTGCCTCCACTGTCTTCCTCCATCCAGAACATACTGTACCACTCTGTCCTGCCTCCACTGTCTTCCTCCATCCAGAACATACTGTACCACTCTGTCCTGCCTCCAATGTGATCGTCCATCCAGAACATACTGTACCACTCTGTCACGCCTCCAATGAGTCTTTCTCTATCCAGAACTTACTGTACCACTCTGTCCTGCCTCCACTGAGTCTTCCTCCATCCAGAACATACTGTACCACTCTGTCCTGCCTCCACTGAGTCTTCCTCCATCTAGAACATACTGTACCACTCTGTCCTGCCTCCATAGTCTTCCTCCATCCAGAACATACTGTACCCCTCTGTCCTGCCTCCACTGTCTTCCTCCATCCAGAACATACTGTACAACTCTGTCCTGCCTCCACTGAGCCTTCCTCCATCCAGAACATACTGTACCACTCTGTCCTGCCTCCACTGTCTTCCTCCATCCAGAACATACTGTACCACTCTGTCCTGCCTCCACTGTCTTCCTCCATCCAGAACATACTCTACAACTCTGTCATGCCTCCACTGTCTTCCTCCATCCAGAACATACTGTATCCCTCTGTCCTGCCTCCACTGAGCATTCCTCCATCCAGAACATACTGTACCACTCTGTCATGCCTCCACTGAGCCATCCTCCATCCAGAACATACTGTACAACTTTGTCCTGCCTCCACTGAGCCTTCCTCCATTCAGAACATACTGTACCCCTCTGTCCTGCCTCCACTGTCTTCCTCCATCCAGAACATACTGTAACATTCTGTCCTGCCTCCACTGTCTTCCTCCATCCAGAACATACTGTACCACTCTGTCCTGCCTCCAATTTCGTCGTCCATCCAGAACATACTGTACCACTCTGTCCCGCCTCCAATGAGTCTTCCTCTATCCAGAACTTACTGTACTACTCTGTCCTGCCTCCACTGAGTCTTCCTCCATCCAGAACATACTGTACCACTCTGTCCTGCCTCCACTGAGCCTTCCTACATCCAGAACATACTGTACCACTCTGTCCTGCCTCCACTGTCTTCCTCCATCCAGAACATACTGCACCACTCTGTCCCGCCTCCAATGAGTCTTCCTCTATCCAGAACGTACTGTACCACTCTGTCCTGCCTCCACTGAGTCTTGCCCTATCCAGAACATACTGTACCACTGTCCTGCCTCCACTGAGCCTTCCTCCATCCAGAATATACTGTACCACTCTGTCCTGCCTCCACTGTCTTCTTACATCCAGAACATACTGTACCACTCTGTCCTGCCTCCACTGTCTTCCTCCATCCAGGACATACTGTACCACTCTGTCCTGCCTCCACTGTCGTCGTCCATCCAGAACATACTGTACCACTCTGTCCTCCCTCCACTGTCTTCCTCCATCCAGAACATAATGTACCACTCTGTCCCGACTCCAATGAGTCTTCCTCTATCGAGAACTTACTGTACCACTCTGTCCTGCCTCCACTGTCTTCCTCCATCCAGAACATACTGTACCACTCTGTCCTGCCTCCACTGAGCCTTCCTCCATCCAGAACTTACTGTACTACTCTGTCCTGCCTCCACTGAGTCTTCCCCTATCCAGAACATACTGTACCACTCTGTCCTGCCTCCACTGAGTTTTCCTCCATTCAGAACTTACTGTACCACTCTGTCCTGTCTCCACTGAGCCTTCCTCCATCCAGCAAATACTGTACCCCTCTGTCCTGCCTCCACTGTCTTCCTACATCCAGAACATACTGTACCACTCTGTCCTGCCTCCACTGTCATCCTCCATCCAGAACATACTGTACCACTCTGTCCTGCCTCCACTGTCGTCGTCCATCCAGAACATACTGTACCACTCTGTCCCGCCTCCAATGAGTCTTCCTCTATCCAGAACTTACTGTACCACTCTGTCCTGCCTCCACTGAGTCTTCCTCTATCCAGAACTTACTGTACCACTCTGTCCTGCCTCCACTGAGCCTTCCTCCATCCAGAACATACTGTACCACTCTGTCCTGCCTCCACTGAGTCTTGCCTTATCCAGAACATACTGTACCACTGTCCTGCCTCCACTGAGCCTTCCTCCATCCAGAACATACTGTACCCCTCCGTCCTTCCTCCACTGAGCCTTCCTCCATCCAGAACATACTGTACCCCTCTGTCCTGCCTCCACTGAGAGTTCCTCCATCCAGAACATACTGTACCACTCTGTCCTGCCTCCACTGAGCCTTCCTCCATCCAGAACATACTGTACCACTCTGTCCTGCCTCCACAGTCTTCCTCCATCCAGAACATACTGTACCCCTCTGTCCAGCCTCCAATGAGTCTTCCTCTATCGAGAACTTACTGTACCACTCTGTCCTGCCTCCACTGAGTCTTCCTCCATCCAGAACATACTGTATCCCTCTGTCCTGCCTCCACTGAGCATTCCTCCATCCAGAACATACTGTATCACTCTGTCATGCCTCCACTGAGCCATCCTCCATCCAGAACATACTGTCCCACTCTGTCGTGCCTCCACTGTCTTCCTCCATCCAGAACATACTGTACCCCTCTTTCCTTCCTCCACTGTCTTCCTCCATCCAGAACATACTGTACCCCACTGTCCTTCCTCCACTATCTTCCTCCATCCAGAACATACTGTACCACTCTGTGCCGCCTCAACTGTCTTCCTCCATCCAGAACATACTGTACCACTCTGTCCTGCCTCCACTGTCTTCCTCCATCCAGAACATACTGTACCACTCTGTCCTGCCTCCAATGTCGTCGTCCATCCAGAACATACTGTACCACTCTGTCCCGTCTCCACTGAGCCTTCCTCCATCCAGAACATACTGTACAACTGTGTCCTGCCTCCACTGAGCCTTCCTCCATCCAGAACATACTGTACCCCTCTGTCCTGCCTCCACTGTCTTCCTACACCCAGAACATACTGTACCACTCTGTCCTGCCTCCACTGTCTTCCTCCATCCAGAACATACTGTACCACTCTGTCTTGCCTCCAATGTCGTCGTCCATCCAGAACATACTGTACCACTCTGTCCCGCCTCCAATGAGTCTTCCTCTATCCAGAACTTACTGTACCACTCTGTCCTGCCTCCACTGAGTCTTCCTCCATCCAGAACATACTGTACCACTCTGTCCTGCCTCCACTGAGCCTTCCTCCATCCAGAACATACTGTACCACTCTGTCCTGCCTCCACTGTCTTCCTACATCCAGAACATACTGTACCACTCTGTCCTGCCTCCACTGTCTTCCTCCATCCAGAACATACTCTACCACTCTGTCCTGCCTCCACTGTCGTCGTCCATCCAGAACATACTGTACCACTCTGTCCTGCCTCCACTGTCTTCCTCCATCCAGAACATACTGTACCACTCTGTCCCGCCTCCACTGTCTTCCTCCATCCAGAACATACTGTACCATTCTGTACTGCCTCCACTGTCTTCCTCCATCCAGAACATACTGTACCACTCTGTCCTGCCTCCACTGTCTTCCTCCATCCAGAACATACTGTACCCCTCTGTCCTTCCTCCACTGCCTTCCTCCATCCAGAACATACTGTACCACTCTGTCCTGCCTCAACTGAGTCTTCCTCCATCCAGAACATACTGTACCCCTCTGTCCTTCCTCCACTGTCTTCCTCCATCCAGAACATACTGTACCACTCTGTCCTTCCTCCACTGTCTTCCTCCATCCAGAACATACTGTATCCCTCTGTCCTGCCTCCACTGAGCCTTCCTCCATCCAGAACATACTGTACCACTCTATCATGCCTCCACTGAGCCTTCCTCCATCCAGAACATACTGTACCACTCTGTCCTGCCTCCACTGTCTTCCTCCATCCAGAACATACTTTACCACTCTGTCCTGCCTCCACTGTCTTCCTCCATCCAGAACATACTCTACAACTCTGTCCTGCCTCCACTGTCTTCCTCCATCCAGAACATACTCTACCACTCTGTCATGCCTCCACTGTCTTCCTCCATCCAGAACATACTGTATCCCTCTGTCCTGCCTCCACTGAGCATTCCTCCATCCAGAACATACTGTACCACTCTGTCATGCCTCCACTGAGCCATCTTCCATCCAGAACATACTGTACAACTTTGTCCTGCCTCTACTGAGCCTTCCTCCATTCAGAACATACTGTACCCCTCTGTCCTGCCTCCACTGTCTTCCTCCATCCAGAACATACTGTACCACTCTGTCCTGCCTCCACTGTCGTCGTCCATCCAGAACATACTGTACCACTCTGTCCCGCCTCCAATGAGTCTTCCTCTATCCAGAACTTACTGTACCACTCTGTCCTGCCTCCACTGAGTCTTCCTCCATCCAGAACATACTGTACCAGTCTGTCCTGCCTCCACTGAGCCTTCCTCCATCCAGAACATACTGTACAACTCTGTCCTGCCTCCACTGTCTTCCTACATCCAGAACATACTGTACCACTCTGTCCTGCCTCCACTGTCTTCCTCCATCCAGAACATACTGCACCACTCTGTCCCGCCTCCAATGAGTCTTCCTCTATCCAGAACGTACTGTACCCCTCTGTCCTGCCTCCACTGAGCCTTCCTCCATCCAGAACATACTGTACCACTCTGTCCTGCCTCCACTGAGCCTTCCTCCATCCAAACATACTGTACCACTCTGTCCTGCCTCCATAGTCTTCCTCCATCCAGAACATACTGTACCCCTCTGTCCTTCCTCCACTGCCTTCCTCCATCCAGAACATACTGTACCACTCTGTCCTGCCTCAACTGAGTCTTCCTCCATCCAGAACATACTGTACCCCTCTGTCCTTCCTCCACTGTCTTCCTCCATCCAGAACATACTGTACCACTCTGTCCTTCCTCCACTGTCTTCCTCCATCCAGAACATACTGTATCCCTCTGTCCTGCCTCCACTGAGCCTTCCTCCATCCAGAACATACTGTACCACTCTATCATGCCTCCACTGAGCCTTCCTCCATCCAGAACATACTGTACCCCTCTGTCCTTCCTCCACTGTCTTCCTCCATCCAGAACATAATGTACCCCACTGTCCTTCCTCCACTGAGCCTTCCTCCATCCAGAACATACTGTACCACTCTGTCCTGCCTCCACTGTCTTCCTCCATCCAGAACATACTGTACCACTCTGTCCTGCCTCCACTGTCTTCCTCCATCCAGAACATACTCTACAACTCTGTCCTGCCTCCACTGTCTTCCTCCATCCAGAACATACTCTACCACTCTGTCATGCCTCCACTGTCTTCCTCCATCCAGAACATACTGTACCACTCTGTCCCGCCTCCAATGAGTCTTCCTCTATCCAGAACGTACTGTACCACTCTGTCCTGCCTCCACTGAGTCTTGCCCTATCCAGAACATACTGTACCACTGTCCTGCCTCCACTGAGCCTTCCTCCATCCAGAATATACTGTACCACTCTGTCCTGCCTCCACTGTCTTCTTACATCCAGAACATACTGTACCACTCTGTCCTGCATCCACTGTCTTCCTCCATCCAGGACATACTGTACCACTCTGTCCTGCCTCCACTGTCGTCGTCCATCCAGAACATACTGTACCACTCTGTCCTCCCTCCACTGTCTTCCTCCATCCAGAACATAATGTACACTCTGTCCCGACTCCAATGAGTCTTCCTCTATCGAGAACTTACTGTACCACTCTGTCCTGCCTCCACTGTCTTCCTCCATCCAGAACATACTGTACCACTCTGTCCTGCCTCCACTGAGCCTTCCTCCATCCAGAACTTACTGTACTACTCTGTCCTGCCTCCACTGAGTCTTCCCCTATCCAGAACATACTGTACCACTCTGTCCTGCCTCCACTGAGCCTTCCTCCATCCAGAACTTACTGTACCACTCTGTCCTGTCTCCACTGAGCCTTCATCCATCCAGCAAATACTGTACCCCTCTGTCCTGCCTCCACTGTCTTCCTACATCCAGAACATACTGTACCACTCTGTCCTGCCTCCACTGTCATCCTCCATCCAGAACATACTGTACCACTCTGGTCTGCCTCCACTGTCGTCGTCCATCCAGAACATACTGTACCACTCTGTCCCGCCTCCAATGAGTCTTCCTCTATCCAGAACTTACTGTACCACTCTGTCCTGCCTCCACTGAGTCTTCCTCTATCCAGAACTTACTGTACCACTCTGTCCTGCCTCCACTGAGCCTTCCTCCATCCAGAACATACTGTACCACTCTGTCCTGCCTCCACTGAGTCTTGCCCTATCCAGAACATACTGTACCACTGTCCTGCCTCCACTGAGCCTTCCTCCATCCAGAACATACTGTACCCCTCCGTCCTTCCTCCACTGAGCCTTCCTCCATCCAGAACATACTGTACCCCTCTGTCCTGCCTCCACTGAGAGTTCCTCCATCCAGAACATACTGTACCACTCTGTCCTGCCTCCACTGAGCCTTCCTCCATCCAGAACATACTGTACCACTCTGTCCTGCCTCCACAGTCTTCCTCCATCCAGAACATACTGTACCCCTCTGTCCAGCCTCCAATGAGTCTTCCTCTATCGAGAACTTACTGTACCACTCTGTCCTGCCTCCACTGAGTCTTCCTCCATCCAGAACATACTGTATCCCTCTGTCCTGCCTCCACTGAGCATTCCTCCATCCAGAACATACTGTATCACTCTGTCATGCCTCCACTGAGCCATCCTCCATCCAGAACATACTGTCCCACTCTGTCGTGCCTCCACTGTCTTCCTCCATCCAGAACATACTGTACCCCTCTTTCCTTCCTCCACTGTCTTCCTCCATCCAGAACATACTGTACCCCACTGTCCTTCCTCCACTATCTTCCTCCATCCAGAACATACTGTACCACTCTGTGCCGCCTCAACTGTCTTCCTCCATCCAGAACATACTGTACCACTCTGTCCTGCCTCCACTGTCTTCCTCCATCCAGAACATACTGTACCACTCTGTCCTGCCTCCAATGTCGTCGTCCATCCAGAACATACTGTACCACTCTGTCCCGTCTCCACTGAGCCTTCCTCCATCCAGAACATACTGTACAACTGTGTCCTGCCTCCACTGAGCCTTCCTCCATCCAGAACATACTGTACCCCTCTGTCCTGCCTCCACTGTCTTCCTACACCCAGAACATACTGTACCACTCTGTCCTGCCTCCACTGTCTTCCTCCATCCAGAACATACTGTACCACTCTGTCTTGCCTCCAATGTCGTCGTCCATCCAGAACATACTGTACCACTCTGTCCCGCCTCCAATGAGTCTTCCTCTATCCAGAACTTACTGTACCACTCTGTCCTGCCTCCACTGAGTCTTCCTCCATCCAGAACATACTGTACCACTCTGTCCTGCCTCCACTGAGCCTTCCTCCATCCAGAACATACTGTACCACTCTGTCCTGCCTCCACTGTCTTCCTACATCCAGAACATACTGTACCACTCTGTCCTGCCTCCACTGTCTTCCTCCATCCAGAACATACTCTACCACTCTGTCCTGCCTCCACTGTCGTCGTCCATCCAGAACATACTGTACCACTCTGTCCTGCCTCCACTGTCTTCCTCCATCCAGAACATACTGTACCACTCTGTCCCGCCTCCACTGTCTTCCTCCATCCAGAACATACTGTACCACTCTGTACTGCCTCCACTGTCTTCCTCCATCCAGAACATACTGTACCACTCTGTCCTGCCTCCACTGTCTTCCTCCATCCAGAACATACTGTACCACTCTGTCCTGCCTCCAATGTGATCGTCCATCCAGAACATACTGTACCACTCTGTCCCGCCTCCAATGAGTCTTCCTCTATCCAGAACTTACTGTACCACTCTGTCCTGCCTCCACTGAGTCTTCCTCCATCCAGAACATACTGTACCACTCTGTCCTGCCTCCACTGAGTCTTCCTCCATCCAGAACATACTGTACCACTCTGTCCTGCCTCCATAGTCTTCCTCCATCCAGAACATACTGTACCCCTCTGTCCTTCCTCCACTGCCTTCCTCCATCCAGAACATACTGTACCACTCTGTCCTGCCTCCACTGAGCCTTCCTCCATCCAGAATATACTGTACAACTCTGTCCTGCCTCCACTGTCTTCCTACATCCAGAACATACTGTACCACTCTGTCCTGCCTCCACTGTCTTCCTCCATCCAGAACATACTGCACCACTCTGTCCCGCCTCCAATGAGTCTTCCTCTATCCAGAACGTACTGTACCCCTCTGTCCTGCCTCCACTGAGCCTTCCTCCATCCAGAACATACTGTACCACTCTGTCCTGCCTCCACTGAGCCTTCCTCCATCCAAACATACTGTACCACTCTGTCCTGCCTCCATAGTCTTCCTCCATCCAGAACATACTGTACCCCTCTGTCCTTCCTCCACTGCCTTCCTCCATCCAGAAAATACTGTACCCCTCTGTCCTTCCTCCACTGTCTTCCTCCATCCAGAACATACTGTACCACTCTGTCCTTCCTCCACTGTCTTCCTCCATCCAGAACATACTGTATCCCTCTGTCCTGCCTCCACTGAGCCTTCCTCCATCCAGAACATACTGTACCACTCTATCATGCCTCCACTGAGCCTTCCTCCATCCAGAACATACTGTACCCCTCTGTCCTTCCTCCACTGTCTTCCTCCATCCAGAACATAATGTACCCCACTGTCCTTCCTCCACTGAGCCTTCCTCCATCCAGAACATACTGTACCACTCTGTCCTGCCTCCACTGTCTTCCTCCATCCAGAACATACTGTACCACTCTGTCCTGCCTCCACTGTCTTCCTCCATCCAGAACATACTCTACAACTCTGTCCTGCCTCCACTGTCTTCCTCCATCCAGAACATACTCTACCACTCTGTCATGCCTCCATTGTCTTCCTCCATCCAGAACATACTGTATCCCTCTGTCCTGCCTCCACTGAGCATTCCTCCATCCAGAACATACTGTACCACTCTGTCATGCCTCCACTGAGCCATCTTCCATCCAGAACATACTGTACAACTTTGTCCTGCCTCTACTGAGCCTTCCTCCATTCAGAACATACTGTACCCCTCTGTCCTGCCTCCACTGTCTTCCTCCATCCAGAACATACTGTACCACTCTGTCCTGCCTCCACTGTCTTCCTCCATCCAGAACATACTGTACCACTCTCTCCTGCCTCCAATGTCGACGTCCATCCAGAACATACTGTACCACACTGTCCCGCCTCCAATGAGTCTTCCTCTATCCAGAACATACTGTACCACTCTGTCCTGCCTCCACTGTCTTCCTCCATCCAGAACATACTGTACCACTCTGTCCTGCCTCCACTGTCTTCCTCCATCCAGAACATACTCTACAACTCTGTCCTGCCTCCACTGTCTTCCTCCATCCAGAACATACTCTACCACTCTGTCATGCCTCCACTGTCTTCCTCCATCCAGAACATACTGTATCCCTCTGTCCTGCCTCCACTGAGCATTCCTCCATCCAGAACATACTGTACCACTCTGTCATGCCTCCACTGAGCCATCTTCCATCCAGAACATACTGTACAACTTTCTCCTGCCTCTACTGAGCCTTCCTCCATTCAGAACATACTGTACCCCTCTGTCCTGCCTCCACTGTCTTCCTCCATCCAGAACATACTGTACCACTCTGTCCTGCCTCCACTGTCTTCCTCCATCCAGAACATACTGTACCACTCTCTCCTGCCTCCAATGTCGACGTCCATCCAGAACATACTGTACCACACTGTCCCGCCTCCAATGAGTCTTCCTCTATCCAGAACTTACTGTACCACTCTGTCCTGCCTCCACTGAGCCTTCCTCCATCCAAACATACTGTACCACTCTGTCCTGCCTCCATAGTCTTCCTCCATCCAGAACATACTGTACCCCTCTGTCCTTCCTCCACTGCCTTCCTCCATCCAGAACATACTGTACCACTCTGTCCTGCCTCAACTGAGTCTTCCTCCATCCAGAACATACTGTAGCCCTCTGTCCTTCCTCCACTGTCTTCCTCCATCCAGAACATACTGTACCACTCTGTCCTTCCTCCAATGTTATCCTCCATCCAGAACATACTGTATCCCTCTGTCCTGCCTCCACTGAGCCTTCCTCCATCCACAACATACTGTACCACTCTATCATGCCTCCACTGAGCCTTCCTCCATCCAGAACATACTGTACCCCTCTGTCCTTCCTCCACTGTCTTCCTCCATCCAGAAAATAATGTACCCCACTGTCCTTCCTCCACTGAGCCTTCCTCCATCCAGAACATACTGTACCACTCTGTCCTGCCTCCACTGTCTTCCTCCATCCAGAACATACTGTACCACTCTGTCCTGCCTCCACTGTCTTCCTCCATCCAGAACATACTCTACAACTCTGTCCTGCCTCCACTGTCTTCCTCCATCCAGAACATACTCTACCACTCTGTCATGCCTCCACTGTCTTCCTCCATCCAGAACATACTGTATCCCTCTGTCCTGCCTCCACTGAGCATTCCTCCATCCAGAACATACTGTACCACTCTGTCATGCCTCCACTGAGCCATCTTCCATCCAGAACATACTGTACAACTTTGTCCTGCCTCTACTGAGCCTTCCTCCATTCAGAACATACTGTACCCCTCTGTCCTGCCTCCACTGTCTTCCTCCATCCAGAACATACTGTACCACTCTGTCCTGCCTCCACTGTCTTCCTCCATCCAGAACATACTGTACCACTCTCTCCTGCCTCCAATGTCGACGTCCATCCAGAACATACTGTACCAGTCTGTCCCGCCTCCAATGAGTCTTCCTCTATCCAGAACTTACTGTACCACTCTGTCCTGCCTCCACTGAGTCTTCCTCCATCCAGAACATACTGTACCAGTCTGTCCTGCCTCCACTGAGCCTTCCTCCATCCAGAACATACTGTACAACTCTGTCCTGCCTCCACTGTCTTCCTACATCCAGAACATACTGTACCATTCTGTCCTGCCTCCACTGTCTTCCTCCATCCAGAACATACTGCACCACTCTGTCCCGCCTCCAATGTGTCTTCCTCTATCCAGAACGTACTGTACCCCTCTGTCCTGCCTCCACTGAGCCTTCCTCCATCCAGAACATACTGTACCACTCTGTCCTGCCTCCACTGAGCCTTCCTCCATCCAAACATACTGTACCACTCTGTCCTGCCTCCATAGTCTTCCTCCATCCAGAACATACTGTACCCCTCTGTCCTTCCTCCACTGCCTTCCTCCATCCAGAACATACTGTACCACTCTGTCCTGCCTCAACTGAGTCTTCCTCCATCCAGAACATACTGTGCCCCTCTGTCCTTCCTCCACTGTCTTCCTCCATCCAGAACATACTGTACCACTCTGTCCTTATTCCACTGTCTTCCTCCATCTAGAACATACTGTACCACTCTATCATGCATCCACTGAGCCTTCCTCCATCCAGAACATACTGTACCCCTCTGTCCTTATTCCACTGTCTTCCTCCATCTAGAACATACTGTACCACTCTGTCCTTCCTCCACTGTCTTCCTCCATCCAGAACATACTGTACCCCTCTGTCCAGCCTCCAATGAGTCTTCCTCTATCGAGAACTTACTGTACCACTCTGTCCTGCCTCCACTGAGTCTTCCTCCATCCAGAACATACTGTATCCCTCTGTCCTGCCTCCACTGAGCATTCCTCCATCCAGAACATACAGTACCACTCTGTCATGCCTCCACTGAACCATCCTCCATCCAGAATATACTGTCCCACTCTGTCATGCCTCCACTGTCTTCCTCCATCCAGAACATACTGTACCCCTCTGTCCTTCCTCCACTGTCTTCCTCCATCCAGAACATACTGTACCACTCTGTCCTGCCTCCACTATCTTCCTCCATCCAGAACATACTGTACCACTCTGTCCCGCCTCCACTGTCTTCCTCCATCCAGAACATACTGTACCACTCTGTACTGCCTCCAATGTCGTCGTCCATCCAGAACATACTGTACCACTCTGTCCCGCCTCCAATGAGTCTTCCTCTATCCAGAACTTACTGTACCACTCTGTCCTGCCTCCACTGAGTCTTCCTCCATCCAGAACATACTGTACCACTCTGTCCTGCCTCCACTGAGCCTTCCTCCATCCAGAATATACTGTACCACTCTGTCCTGCCTCCACTGTCTTCCAACATCCAGAACATACTGCACCACTCTGTCCTGCCTCCACTGTCGTCCTCCATCCAGAACATACTGTACCACTCTGTCCTGCCTCCACAGTCGTCTATCCAGAACATACTGTACCACTCTGTCCTGCCTCCACTGTCTTCCTCCATCCAGAACATAATGTACCACTCTGTCCCGACTCCAATGAGTCTTCCTCTATCGAGAACTTACTATACCACTCAGTCCTGCCTCCACTGTCTTCCTCCATCCAGAACATACTGTACCACTCTGTCCTGCCTCCACTGAGCCTTCCTCCATCCAGAACTTACTGTACTACTCTGTCCTGCCTCCACTGAGTCTTCCCCTATCCAGAACATACTGTACCACTCTGTCCTGCCTCCACTGAGCCTTCAACCATCCAGAACTTACTGAACCACTCTGTCCTGTCTCCACTGAGCCTTCATCCATCCAGAAAATACTGTACCCCTCTGTCCTGCCTCCACTGTCTTCCTACATCCAGAACATACTGTACCACTCTGTCCTGCCTCCACTGTCTTCCTCCATCCAGAACATACTGTACCACTCTGTCCTGCCTCCACTGTCTTCCTCCATCCAGAACATACTGTACCACTCTGTCCTGCCTCCACTGTCGTCGTCCATCCAGAACATACTGTACCACTCTGTCCCGCCTCCAATGAGTCTTCCTATATCCAGAACTTACTGTACCACTCTGTCCTGCCTCCACTGAGCCTTCCTCCATCCAGAACATACTGTACCACTCTGTCCTGCCTCCACTAAGTCTTGCCCTATCCAGAACATACTGTACCACTGTCCTGCCTCCACTGAGCCTTCCGCCATCCAGAACATACTGTACCCCTCTGTCCTGCCTCCACTGAGAGTTCCTCCATCCAGAACATACTGTACCACTCTGTCCTGCCTCCACTGAGCCTTCCTCCATCCAGAACATACTGTACAACTCTGTCCTGCCTCCACAGTCTTCCTCCATCCAGAACATACTGTACCCCTCTGTCCTTCCTCCACTGCCTTCCTCCATCCAGAACATACTGTACCACTCTGTCCTGCCTCCACTGAGTCTTCCTCCATCCAGAACATACTGTACCCCTCTGTCCTTCCTCCACTGTCTTCCTCCATCCAGAACATACTGTACCACTCTGTCCTTCCTCCACTGTCTTCCTCCATCCAGAACATACTGTACCCCTCTGTCCTTCCTCCACTGCCTTCCTCCATCCAGAACATACTGTACCACTCTGTCCTGCCTCCACTGAGTCTTCCTCCATCCAGAACATACTGTACCCCTCTGTCCTTCCTCCACTGTCTTCCTCCATCCAGAACATACTGTACCACTCTGTCCTTCCTCCACTGTCTTCCTCCATCCAGAACAGACTGTATCCCTCTGTCCTGCCTCCACTGAGCCTTCCTCCATCCAGAACATACTGTACCACTCTGTCATGCCTCCACTGAGCCGTCCTCCATCCAGAACATACTGTACCACTCTGTCCTGCCTCCCCTGTCTTCCTCCATCCAGAACATACTGTACCCCTCTTTCCTTCCTCCACTGTCTTCCTCCATCCAGAACATACTGTACCATTCTGTCCATTCTCCACTATCTTCCTCCATCCAGAACATACTCTACCACTCTGTGCCGCCTCCACTATCTTCCTCCATCCAGAACATACTGTACCACTCTGTCCTGCCTCCACTGTCTTCCTCCATCCAGAACATACTGTACCACTCTGTCCTGCCTCCAATGTCGTCGTCCATCCAAAACATACTGTACCACTCTGTCCCGTCTCCACTGAGGCTTCCTCCATCCAGAACATACTGTACAACTTTGTCCTGCCTCCACTGAGCCTTCCTCCATCCAGAACATACTGTACCCCTCTGTCCTGCCTCCACTGTCTTCCTACATCCAGAACATACTGTACAACTCTGTCCTGCCTCCACTGTCTTCCTCCATCCAGAACATACTGTACCACTCTGTCCTGCCTCCAATGTCGTCGTCCATCCACAACATACTGTACCACTCTGTCCCGCCTCCAATGAGTCTTCCTCTATCCAGAACTTACTGTACCACTCTGTCCTGCCTCCACTGAGTCTTCCTCCATCCAGAACATACTGTACCACTCCGTCCTGCCTCCACTGAGCCTTCCTCCATCCAGAACATACTGTACCACTCTGTCCTGCCTCCACTGTCTTCCTACATCCAGAACATACTGTACCACTCTGTCCTGCCTCCACTGTCTTCCTCCATCCAGAACATAATGTACCACTCTGTCCCGACTCCAATGAGTCTTCCTCTATCGAGAACTTACTGTACCACTCTGTCCTACCTCCACTGTCTTCCTCCATCCAGAACATACTGTACCACTCTGTCCTGCCTCCACTGAGCCTTCCTCCATCCAGAACATACTGTATCACTCTGTCCTGCCTCCACTGAGTCTTGCACTATCCAGAACATACTGTACCACTGTCCTGCCTCCACTGAGCCTTCCTCCATCCAGGACATACTGTACCCCTCTGTCCTTCCTCCACTGAGCCTTCCTCCATCCAGAACATACTGTACCCCTCTGTCCTGCCTCCACTGAGAGTTCCTCCATCCAGAACATACTGTACCACTCTGTCCTGCCTCCACTGAGCCTTCCTCCATCCAGAACATACTGTACAACTCTGTCCTGCCTCCACAGTCTTCCTCCATCCAGAACATACTGTACCCAACTGTCCTTCCTCCAATGCCTTCCTCCATCCAGAACACACTGTACCACTCTGTCCTGCCTCCACTGAGTCTTCCTCCATCCAGAACATACTGTACCCGTCTGTCCTTCCTCCACTGTCTTCCTCCATCCAGAACATACTGTACCACTCTGTCATGCCTCCACTGAGCCGTCCTCCATCCAGAACATACTGTACCATTCTGTCCTGCCTCCCCTGTCTTCCTCCATCCAGAACATACTGTACCCCTCTTTCCTTCCTCCACTGTCTTCCTCCATCCAGAACATACTGTACCATTCTGTCCATCCTCCACTATCTTCCTCCATCCAGAACATACTGTACCACTCTGTGCCGCCTCCACTGTCTTCCTCCATCCAGACCATACTGTACCTCTCTGTCCTGCCTCCACTGTCTTCCTCCATCCAGAACATACTGTACCACTCTGTCCTGCCTCCAATGTCGTCGTC
The DNA here is from genome assembly GCF_965601325.2 of Salmo salar. Lineage (NCBI taxonomy): Eukaryota > Metazoa > Chordata > Actinopteri > Salmoniformes > Salmonidae > Salmo > Salmo salar. The sequence continues at coordinate 72,087,649 of NC_138295.1, read as the reverse complement.
CATCCAGAACATACTGTACCACTCTGTCCCGTCTCCACTGAGCCTTCCTCCATCCAGAACATACTGTACCACTCTGTCCTGCCTCCACTGAGCCTTCCTCCATCCAGAACTTACTGAACCACTCTGTTCTGTCTCCACTGAGCCTTCCTCCCTCCAGAAAATACTGTACCCCTCTGTCCTGCCTCCACTGTCTTCCTCCATCCAGAACATACTGTACCGCTCTGTCCTGCCTCCAATGTCGTCGTCCATCCATAACATACTGTACCACTCTGTCCCGCCTCCAATGAGTCTTCCTCTATCCAGAACTTACTGTACCACTCTGTCGGGCCTCCAATGAGTCTTCCTCCATCCAGAACATACCCTACCACTCTGTCCTGCCTCCACTGAGCCTTCCTCCATCCAGAACATACTGTACCACTCTGTCCTGCCTCCACTGTCTTCCTACATCCAGAACATACTGTACCACTCTGTCCTGCCTCCACTGGCTTCCGCCATCCAGAACATACTCTACCACTCTGTCCTGCCTCCACTGTCGTCGTCCATCCAGAACATACTGTACCACTCTGTCCTGCCTCCACTGTCTTCCTCCATCCAGAACATACTGTACCACTCTGTCCTGCCTCCACTGTCTTCCTCCATCCAGAACATAATGTACCACTCTGTCCTGACTCCAATGAGTCTTCCTCTATCGAGAACTTACTGTACCACTCTGTCCTGCCTCCACTGTCTTCCTCCATCCAGAACATACTGTACCACTCTATCCTGCCTCCACTGATCCTTCCTCCATCCAGAACCTACTGTACCACTCTGTCCTGCCTCCACTGAGCCTTCCTCCATCCAGAACTTACTGAACCACTCTGTTCTGTCTCCACTGAGCCTTCCTCCCTCCAGAAAATACTGTACCCCTCTGTCCTGCCTCCACTGTCTTCCTACATCCAGAACATACTGTACCACTCTGTCCTGCCTCCACTGTCTTCCTCCATCCAGAACATACTGTATCACTCTGTCCTGCCTCCACTGTCGTCGTCCATCCAGAACATACTGTACCACTCTGTCCCGCCTCCAATGAGTCTTCCTCCATCCAGAACATACTGTACCACTCTGTCCTGCCTCCACTGAGCCTTCCTCCATCCAGAACATACTGTACCACTCTGTCCTGCCTCCACTGTCTTCCTACATCCAGAACATACTGTACCACTCTGTCCTGCCTCCACTGGCTTCCTCCATCCAGAACATACTCTACCACTCTGTCCTGCCTCCACTGTCGTCGTCCATCCAGAACATACTGTACCACTCTGTCCTGCCTCCACTGTCTTCCTCCATCCAGAACATACTGTACCACTCTGTCCTGCCTCCACTGTCTTCCTCCATCCAGAACATAATGTACCACTCTGTCCCGACTCCAATGAGTCTTCCTCTATCGAGAACTTACTGTACCACTCTGTCCTGCCTCCACTGTCTTCCTCCATCCAGAACATACTGTACCACTCTGTCCTGCCTCCACTGATCCTTCCTCCATCCAGAACATACTGTACCACTCTGTCCTGCCTCCACTGAGCCTTCCTCCATCCAGAACTTACTGAACCACTCTGTTCTGTCTCCACTGAGCCTTCCTCCATCCAGAAAATACTGTACCCCTCTGTCCTGCCTCCACTGTCTTCCTACATCCAGAACATACTGTACCACTCTTTCCTGCCTCCACTGTCTTCCTCCATCCAGAACATACTGTATCACTCTGTCCTGCCTCCACTGTCGTCGTCCATCCAGAACATACTGTACCACTCTGTCCCGCCTCCAATGAGTCTTCCTCTATCCAGAACTTACTGTACCACTCTGTCCTGCCTCCACTGAGTCTTCCTCCATCCAGAACATACTGTACCACGCTGTCCTGATTCCACTGAGCCTTCCTCCATCCAGAACATACTGTACCCCTCTGTCCTGCCTCCACTGTCTTCCTACATCCAGAACATACTGTACCAATCTGTCCTGCCACCACTGAGCCTTCCTCCATCCAGAACATACTGTACCACTCTGTCCTGCCTCCACTGTCTTCCTCCATCCAGAACATACTGTACCACTCTGTCCTGCCTCCACTGTCATCGTCCATCCAGAACATACTGTACCACTCTGTCCTGCCTCCACTGTCGTCGTCCATCCAGAACATACTGTACCACTCTGTCCTGCCTCCACTGTCTTCCTCAATCTAGAACATTCTGACCACTCGGTCCTGCCTCCAATGTCTTCCTCCATCCAGAACATACTGTACCACTCTGTCCTGCCTCCAATGTCTTCCTCACTCCAGAACATACTGACCACCCTGTCCTGCCTCCACTGTCATCCTCCATCCAGAACATACTGTACCACTCTGTACTGCCTCAAATGTCTTTCTCACTCCAGAACATACTGACCACTCTGTCCTGCCTCCACTGTCTTCCACCCTCCAGAACATACTGTACCACTCTGTCCTGCCTCCACTGTCTTCCTCCATTCAGAACATACTGTACCCCTCTGTCCTTCCTCCACGGTCTTCCTCCATCCAGAACATAATATACCCCTCTGTCCTTCCTCCACTGTCTTCCTCCATCCAGAACATACTGTACCCCTCTTTTCTTCCTCCACTCTCTTCCTCCATCTAGAACATACTGTACCCCTCTGTCCTGCCTCCACTGTCTTCCTCCATCCAGAACATACTGTACCCCTCTGTCCTGCCTCCACTGTCTTCCTCCATCCAGAACATACTGTACCCCTCTGTCCTGCCTCCACTGAGCCTTCCTCCATCCAGAACTTACTGTACCCCTCTGTCCTGCCTCCACTGTCTTCCTACATCCAGAACATACTGTACCAATCTGTACTGCCTCCACTGAGCCTTCCTCCATCCAGAACATACTGTACCCCTCTGTCCTGCCTCCACTGTCATCCTCCATCCAGAACATACTGTACCACTCTGTCCTGCCTCCAATGTCTTCTTCACTCCAGAACATATTGACCAGTCTGTCCTGCCTCCACTGTCTTCCACCATCCAGAACATACTGTACCACTCTGTCCTGCCTCCACTGTCTTCCTCCATTCAGAACATAATGTACCCCTCTGTCCTTCCTCCACTGTCTTCCTCCATCCAGAACATACTGTACCCCTCTGTCCTGCCTCCACTGTCTTCCTCCATCCAGAACATACTCTACCACTCTGTCATGCCTCCACTGTCTTCCTCCATCCAGAACATACTGTATCCCTCTGTCCTGCCTCCACTGAGCATTCCTCCATCCAGAACATACTGTACCACTCTGTCATGCCTCCACTGAGCCACCCTCCATCCAGAACATACTGTACAACTTTGTCTTGCCTCAACAGAGCCTTCCTCCATCCAGAACATACTGTACCCCTCTGTCCTGCCTCCACTGTCTTTCTACATCTAGAACATACTGTACAACTCTATCCTGCCTCCAATGTCGTCGTCTATCCAGAACATACTGTACCACTCTGTCCCGCCTCCAATGAGTCTTCCTCTATCCAGAACTTACTGTACCACTCTGTCCTGTCTCCACTGAGCCTTCCTCCATCCAGAACATACTGTACCACTCTGTCCTGCCTCCACTGTCTTCCTACATCCAGAACATACTGTACCACTCTGTCCTGCCTCCACTGTCTTCCTCCATCCAGAACATAGTGTACCACTCTGTCCTGCCTCCACTGTCTTCCTCCATCCAGAACATACTGTACCACTCTGTCCTGCCTCCACTGTCTTCCTCCATCCAGAACATAATGTACCACTCAGTCCCGACTCCAATGAGTCTTCCTCTATCGAGAACTTACTGTACCACTCTTTCCTGCCTCCACTGTCTTCCTCCATCCAGAACATACTGTATCACTCTGTCCTGCCTCCACTGAGCCTTCCTCCATCCAGAACTTACTGTACTACTCTGTCCTGCCTCCACTGAGTCTTCCCCTATCCAGAACATACTGTACAACTCTGTCCTACCTCCACTGAGCCTTCCTCCATCCAGAACTTACTGAACCACTCTGTTCTGTCTCCACTGAGACTTCCTCCATCCAGATAATACTGTATCCCTCTGTCCTGCCTCCACTGTCTTCCTACATCCAGAACATACTGTACCACTCTGTCCTGCCTCCATTGTCTTCATCCATCCAGAACACACTGTATCACTCTGTCCTGCCTCCACTCTCGTCATCCATCCAGAACATACTGTACCACTCTGTCCTGCCTCCACTGTCTTCCTCCATCCAGAACATACTGTACCACTCTGTCCTGCCTCCACTGTCTTCCTCCATCCAGAACATAATGTACCACTCTGTCCCGACTCCAATGAGTCTTCCTCTATCGAGAACATACTGTACCACTCTGTCCTGCCTCCACTGAGTCTTCCTCCATCCAGAACATACTGTACCACTCTGTCCTGCCTCCACTGAGCCTTCCTCCATCCAGAACATAATGTACCCCTCTGTCCTGCCTCCACTGTCTTCCTACATCCAGAACATACTGTACCACTCTGTCCTGCCTCCACTGAGCCTTCCTCCATCCAAAACATATTGTACCACTCTGTCCTGCCTCCACTGTCTTCCTCCATCCAGAACATACTGTACCACTCTGTCCTGCCTCCACTGTCTTCCTCAATCTAGAACATTCTGACCACTCTGTCCTGCCTCCACTGTCTTCCTCCATCCAGAACATACTGTACCACTCTGTCCTGCCTCCATTGTCTTCCTCCATCCAGAACATAATGTACCACTCTGTCCCGACTCCAATGAGTCTTCCTCTATCGAGAACATACTGTACCACTCTGTCCTGCCTCCACTGAGCCTTCCTCCATCCAGAACTTACTGTACTACTCTGTCCTGCCTCCACTGAGTCTTCCCCTATCCAGAACATACTGTACCACTCTGTCCTGCCTCCACTGAGTCTTCCTCCATCCAGAACTTACTGAACCACTCTGTTCTGTCTCCACTGAGCCTTCCTCCATCCAGAAAATACTGTACCCCTCTGTCCTGCCTCCACTGTCTTCCTACATCCAGAACATACTGTACCACTCTGTCCTGCCTCCACTGTCTTCCTCCATCCAGAACATACTGTACCACTCTGTCCTGCCTCCATTGTCGTCATCCATCCAGAACATACTGTACCACTCTGTCCCGCCTCCAATGAGTCTTCCTACATCCAGAACATACTGTACCACTCTGTCCTGCCTCCACTGAGCCTTCCTCCATCCAGAACATACTGTACCCCTCTGTCCTGCCTCCACTGTCTTCCTACATCCAGAACATACTGTACCACTCTGTCCTGCCTCCACTGAGCCTTCCTCCATCCAGAACATACTGTACCACTCTGTCCTGCCTCCACTGTCGTCGTCCATCCAGAACATACTGTACCACTCTGTCCTGCCTCCACTGTCTTCCTCCATCCAGAACATACTGTACCACTCTGTCCTGCCTCCACTGTCTTCCTCCATCCAGAACATAATGTACCACTCTGTCCCGACTCCAATGAGTCTTCCTCTATCGAGAACATACTGTACCACTCTGTCCTGCCTCCACTGAGCCTTCCTCCATCCAGAACTTACTGTACTACTCTGTCCTGCCTCCACTGTCTTCCTCCATCCAGAACATACTGTACCACTCTGTCCTGCCTCCACTGTCGTCGTCCATCCAGAACATACTGTACCACTCTGTCCTGCCTCCACTGTCGTCGTCCATCCAGAACATACTGTACCACTCTGTCCTGCCTCCAATGTCTTCCTCAATCTAGAACATTCTGACCACTCTGTCCTGCCTCCAATGTCTTCCTCACTCCAGAAAATACTGACCACCCTGTCCTGCCTCAAATGTCATCCTCCATCCAGAACATACTGTACCACTCTGTCCTGCATCCATTGTCTTCCTCACTCCAGAACATACTGACCACTCTGTCCTGCCTCCACTGTCTTCCACCATCCAGAACATACTGTACCACTCTGTCCTGCCTCCACTGTTTTCCTCCATTCAAACCTTACTGTACCCCTCTGTCCTTCCTCCACTGTCTTCCTCCATCCAGAACATAATGTACCCCTCTGTCCTTCCTCCACTGTCTTCCTCCATCCAGAACATACTGTACCCCTCTGTTCTTCCTCCACTCTCTTCCTCCATCTAGAACATACTGTACCCCTCTGTCCTGCCTCCACTGTCTTCCTCCATCCAGAACATACTGTACCCCTCTGTCCTGCCTCTACTGTCTTCCTCCATCCAGAACATACTGTACCCCTCTGTCCTGCCTCCACTGAGCCTTCCTCCATCCAGAACTTACTGTACCCCTTTGTCCTGCCTCCACTGTCTTCCTCCATCCAGAACATACTGTACCACTCTGTCCTGCCTCCACTGAGCCTTCCTCCATCCAGAACATACTGTACCACTCTGTCCTGCCTCCACTGTCTTCCTCTATCCAGAACATACTCTACCACTCTGTCATGCCTCCACTGTCTTCCTCCATCCAGAACATACTGTACCCCTATGTCCTTCCTCCACTGTCATCCTCCATCCAGAACATACTGTGTCCCTCTGTCCTGCCTCCACTGAGCCTTCCTCCATCCAGAACATACTGTACCCCTCTGTCCTGCCTCCACTGTCTTCCTCCATCCAGAACATACTGTACCCCTCTGTCCTGCCACCACTGTCTTCCTCCATCCTGAACATACTGTACCACTCTGTCCTGCCTCCACTGTCTTCCTCCATCCAGAACATACTGTACCCCACTGTCCTGCCTCCACTGTCTTCCTCCATCCAGAACATACTGTACCCGTCTGTCCTTCCTCCACTGTCTTCCTCAATCCAGAACATACTGTACCTCTCTGTCCTGCCTCCACTGTCTTCCTCCATCCAGAACATACTGTACCACTCTGTCCTGCCTCCACTGTCTTCCTCCATCCAGAACATACTGTACCCCTCTGTCCTGCCTCCACTGAGTCTTCCTCCATCCAGAACATACTGTAACACTCTGTCCTGCCTCCACTGTCTTCCTCCATCCAGAACATACTGTGTCCCTCTGTCCTGCCTCCACTGAGCCTTCCTCCATCCAGAACATACTGTACCCCTCTGTCCTGCCTCCACTGTCTTCCTCCATCCAGAACATACTGTACCCCTCTGTCCTGCTACCACTGTCTTCCTCCATCCAGAACATACTGTACCACTCTGTCCTGACTCCACTGTCTTCCTCCATCCAGAACATACTGTACCCCTCTGTCCTGCCTCCACTGTTTTCCTCCATTCAAACCTTACTGTACCCCTCTGTCCTTCCTCCACTGTCTTCCTCCATCCAGAACATAATGTACCCCTCTGTCCTTCCTCCACTGTCTTCCTCCATCCAGAACATACTGTACCCCTCTGTTCTTACTCCACTCTCTTCCTCCATCTAGAACATATTGTACCCCTCTGTCCTGCCTCCACTGTCTTCCTCCATCCAGAACATACTGTACCCCTCTGTCCTGCCTCCACTGTCTTCCTCCATCCAGAACATACTGTACCCCTCTGTCCTGCCTCCACTGAGCCTTCCTCCATCCAGAACTTACTGTACCCCTCTGTCCTGCCTCCACTGTCTTCCTCCATCCAGAACATACTGTACCACTCTGTCCTGCCTCCACTGAGCCTTCCTCCATCCAGAACATACTGTACCACTCTGTCCTGCCTCCACTGTCTTCCTCCATCCAGAACATACTGTACCACTCTGTCCTGCCTCCACTGTCTTCCTCCATCCAGAAAATACTCTACAACTCTGTCCTGCCTCCACTGTCTTCCTCCATCCAGAACATACTCTACCACTCTGTCATGCCTCCACTGTCTTCCTCCATCCAGAACATACTGTACCCCTATGTCCTTCCTCCACTGTCATCCTCCATCCAGAACATACTGTGTCCCTCTGTCCTGCCTCCACTGAGCCTTCCTCCATCCAGAACATACTGTACCCCTCTGTCCTGCCTCCACTGTCTTCCTCCATCCAGAACATACTGTACCACTCTGTCCTGCCTCCACTGTCTTCCTCCATCCAGAACATACTGTGTCCCTCTGTCCTGCCTCCACTGAGCCTTCCTCCATCCAGAACATACTGTACCCCTCTGTCCTGCCTCCACTGTCTTCCTCCATCCAGAACATACTGTACCCCTCTGTCCTGCCACCACTGTCTTCCTCCATCCAGAACATACTGTACCACTCTGTCCTGCCTCCACTGTCTTCCTCCATCCAGAACATACTGTACCCCACTGTCCTGCCTCCACTGTCTTCCTCCATCCAGAACATACTGTACCCGTCTGTCCTTCCTCCACTGTCTTCCTCAATCCAGAACATACTGTACCTCTCTGTCCTGCCTCCACTGTCTTCCTCCATCCAGAACATACTGTACCTCTCTGTCCTGCCTCCACTGTCTTCCTCCATCCAGAACATACTGTACCCCTCTGTCCTGCCTCCACTGAGTCTTCCTCCATCCAGAACATACTGTACCACTCTGTCCTGCCTCCACTGTCTTCCTCCATCCAGAACATACTGTGTCCCTCTGTCCTGCCTCCACTGAGCCTTCCTCCATCCAGAACATACTGTACCCCTCTGTCCTGCCTCCACTGTCTTCCTCCATCCAGAACATACTGTACCCCTCTGTCCTGCTACCACTGTCTTCCTCCATCCAGAACATACTGTACCACTCTGTCCTGCCTCCACTGTCTTCCTCCATCCAGAACATACTGTACCCCACTGTCCTGCCTCCACTGTCTTCCTCCATCCAGAACATACTGTACCCGTCTGTCCTTCCTCCACTGTTTTCCTCAATCCAGAACATACTGTACCTCTCTGTCCTGCCTCCTCTGTCTTCCTCCATCCAGAACATACTGTACCACTCTGTCCTGCCTCCAATGTCTTCCTCCATCCAGAACATACTGTACCCCTCTGTCCTGCCTCCACTGTCTTCCTCCATCCAGAACATACTGTACCACTCTGTCCTGCCTCCAATGTCTTCCTCCATCCAGAACATACTGTACCCCTCTGTCCTGCCTCCACTGAGTCTTCCTCCATCCAGAACATACTGTACCCTCTGTCCTGCCTCCACTGAGCCTTCCTCCATCCAGAACATACTGTACCACGCTGTCCTGCCTCCACTGAGCCTTCATCCATCCAGAACATACTGTACAACTCTGTCCTGCCTCCACTGAGCCTTCCTCCATCCAGAACATACTGTACCACTCTGTCCTGCCTCCACTGTCTTCCTCACTCCAGGACACACTCTACCACTCTGTCCTGTCTCCATTGTCTTCCTCACTCAAGGACACACTCTACCACTCTGTCCTGCCTCCACTGAGTCTTCCCCTATCCAGAACATACTGTACCACTCTGTCCTGCCTCCACTGAGCCTTCCTCCATCCAAAACTTACTGAACCACTCTGTTCTGTCTCCACTGAGCCTTCCTCCATCCAGAAAATACTGTACCCCTCTGTCTTGCCTCCACTGTCTTCCTACATCCAGAACATACTGTACCACTCTGTCCTGCCTCCACTGTCTTCCTCCATCCAGAACATACTGTACCACTCTGTCCCGCCTCCAATGAGTCTTCCTCTATCCAGAACTTACTGTACCACTCTGTCCTGCCTCCACTGAGTCTTCCTCCATCCAGAACATACTGTACCACTCTGTCCTGCCTCCACTGAGCCTTCCTCCATCCAGAACATACTGTACCCTTCTGTCCTGCCTCCACTGTCTTCCTACCATCCAGAACATACTGTACCACTCTGTCCTGCCTCCACTGTCTTCCTCCATCCAGAACATACTGTACCACTCTGTCCTGCCTCCACTGTCGTCGTCCATCCAGAACATACTGTACCACTCTGTCCTGCCTCCACTGTCGTCGTCCATCCAGAACATACTGTACCACTCTGTCCTGCCTCCAATGTCTTCCTCAATCTAGAACATTCTGACCACTCTGTCCTGCCTCCAATGTCTTCCTCACTCCAGAAAATACTGACCACCCTGTCCTGCCTCCACTGTCTTCCTCCATCCAGAACTTACTGTACCACTCTGTCCTGCCTCCAATGTCTTCCTCACTGCAGAACATACTGACCACCCTGTCCTGCCTCCACTGTCATCCTCCATCCAGAACATACTGTACCACTCTGTCCTGCCTCCATTGTCTTCCTCACTCCAGAACATACTGACCACTCTGTCCTGCCTCCACTGTCTTCCACCATCCAGAACATACTGTACCACACTGTCCTGCCTCCACTGTTTTCCTCCATTCAAACCTTACTGTACCCCTCTGTCCTTCCTCCACTGTCTTCCTCCATCCAGAACATAATGTACCCCTCTGTCCTTCCTCCACTGTCTTCCTCCATCCAGAACATACTGTACCCCTCTGTTCTTCCTCCACTCTCTTCCTCCATCTAGAACATACTGTACCCCTCTGTAAAGCCTCCACTGTCTTCCTCCATCCAGAACATACTGTACCCCTCGTCCTGCCTCCACTGTCTTCCTCCATCCAGAACATACTGTACCCCTCTGTCCTGCCTCCACTGAGCCTTCCTCCATCCAGAACTTACTGTACCCCTCTGTCCTGCCTCCACTGTCTTCCTCCATCCAGAACATACTGTACCACTCTGTACTGCCTCCACTGAGCCTTCCTCCATCCAGAACATACTGTACCACTCTGTCCTGCCTCCACTGTCTTCCTCCATCCAGAACATACTGTGTCCCTCTGTCCTGCCTCCACTGAGCCTTCCTCCATCCAGAACATACTGTACCCCTCTGTCCTGCCTCCACTGTCTTCCTCCATCCAGAACATACTGTACCCCTCTGTCCTGCCACCACTGTCTTCCTCCATCCAGAACATACTGTACCACTCTGTCCTGCCTCCACTGTCTTCCTCCATCCAGAACAAACTGTACCCCACTGTCCTGCCTCCACTGTCTTCCTCCATCCAGAACATACTGTACCCGTCTGTCCTTCCTCCACTGTCTTCCTCAATCCAGAACATACTGTACCTCTCTGTCCTGCCTCCACTGTCTTCCTCCATCCAGAACATACTGTACCACTCTGTCCTGCCTCCAATGTCTTCCTCCATCCAGAACATACTGTACCCCTCTGTCCTGCCTCCACTGTCTTCCTCCATCCAGAACATACTGTACCACTCTGTCCTGCCTCCAATGTCTTCCTCCATCCAGAACATACTGTACCCCTCTGTCCTGCCTCCACTGAGTCTTCCTCCATCCAAAACATACTGTACCCTCTGTCCTGCCTCCACTGAGCCTTCCTCCATCCAGAACATACTGTACCACTCTATCATGCCTCCACTGAGCCTTCCTCCATCCAGAACATACTGTACCCCTCTGTCCTTCCTCCACTGTCTTCCTCCATCCAGAACATACTGTACCCCTCTGTCCAGCCTCCAATGAGTCTTCCTCTATCGAGAACTTACTGTACCACTCTGTCCTGCCTCCACTGTCTTCCTACATCCAGAACATACTGCACCACTCTGTCCTGCCTCCACTGTCGTCCTCCATCCAGAACATACTGTACCACTCTGTCCTGCCTCCACAGTCGTCGTCCATCCAGAACATACTGTACCACTCTGTCCTGCCTCCACTGTCTTCCTCCATCCAGAACATAATGTACCACTCTGTCCCGACTCCAATGAGTCTTCCTCTATCGAGAACTTACTATACCACTCAGTCCTGCCTCCACTGTCTTCCTCCATCCAGAACATACTGTACCACTCTGTCCTGCCTCCACTGAGCCTTCCTCCATCCAGAACTTAAAGTACTACTCTGTCCTGCCTCCACTGAGTCTTCCCCTATCCAGAACATACTGTACCACTCTAACCTGCCTCCACTGAGCCTTCCTCCATCCAGAACTTACTGAACCACTCTGTCCTGTCTCCACTGAGCCTTCCTCCATCCAGAAAATACTGTACCCCTCTGTCCTGCCTCCACTGTCTTCCTACATCCAGAACATACTGTACCACTCTGTCCTGCCTCCACTGTCTTCCTCCATCCAGAACATACTGTACCACTCTGTCCTGCCTCCACTGTCGTCGTCCATCCAGAACATACTGTACCACTCTGTCCCGCCTCCAATGAGTCTTCCTCTATCCAGAACATACTGTACCACTGTCCTGCCTCCACTGAGCCTTCCTCCATCCAGAACATACTGTACCCCTCTGTCCTTCCTCCACTGAGCCTTCCTCCATCCAGAACATACTGTACCCCTCTGTCCTGCCTCCACTGAGAGTTCCTCCATCCAGAACATACTGTACCACTCTGTCCTGCCTCCACTGAGCCTTCCTCCATCCAGAACATACTGTACAACTCTGTCCTGCCTCCACAGTCTTCCCCCATCCAGAACATACTGTACCCCTCTGTCCTTCCTCCACTGCCTTCCTCCATCCAGAACATACTGTACCACTCTGTCCTGCCTCCACTGAGTCTTCCTCCATCCAGAACATACTGTACCCCTCTGTCCTTCCTCCACTGTCTTCCTCCATCCAGAACATACTGTACCCCTCTGTCCTTCCTCCACTGTCTTCCTCCATCCAGAACATACTGTATCCCTCTGTCCTGCCTCCACTGAGCCTTCCTCCATCCAGAACATACTGTACCACTCTGTCATGCCTCCACTGAGCCGTCCTCCATCCAGAACATACTGTACCACTCTGTCCTGCCTCCCCTGTCTTCCTCCATCCAGAACATACTGTACCCCTCTTTCCTTCCTCCACTGTCTTCCTCCATCCAGAACATACTGTACCATTCTGTCCATCCTCCACTATCTTCCTCCATCCAGAACATGCTGTACCACTTTGTGCCGCCTCCACTATCTTCCTCCATCCAGAACATACTGTACCACTCTGTCCTGCCTCCACTGTCTTCCTCCATCCAGAACATACTGTACCACTCTGTCCTGCCTCCAATGTCGTCGTCCATCCAGAACATACTGTACCACTCTGTCCCGTCTCCACTGAGCCTTCCTCCATCCAGAACATACTGTACAACTTTGTCCTGCCTCCACTGAGCCTTCCTCCATCCAGAACATACTGTACCCCTCTGTCCTGCCTCCATTGTCTTCCTACATCCAGAACAAACTGTACCACTCTGTCCTGCCTCCACTGTCTTCCTCCATCCAAAACATACTGTACCACTCTGTCCCGCCTCCAATGAGTCTTCCTCTATCCAGAACTTACTGTACCACTCTTTCCTGCCTCCACTGAGTCTTCCTACATCCAGAACATACTGTACCACTCTGTCCTGCCTCCACTGAGCCTTCCTCCATCCAGAACATACTGTACAACTCTGTCCTGCCTCCACAGTCTTCCCCCATCCAGAACATACTGTACCCCTCTGTCCTTCCTCCACTGCCTTCCTCCATCCAGAACATACTGTACCACTCTGTCCTGCCTCCACTGAGTCTTCCTCCATCCAGAACATACTGTACCCCTCTGTCCTTCCTCCACTGTCTTCCTCCATCCAGAACATACTGTACCCCTCTGTCCTTCCTCCACTGTCTTCCTCCATCCAGAACATACTGTATCCCTCTGTCCTGCCTCCACTGAGCCTTCCTCCATCCAGAACATACTGTACCACTCTGTCATGCCTCCACTGAGCCGTCCTCCATCCAGAACATACTGTACCACTCTGTCCTGCCTCCCCTGTCTTCCTCCATCCAGAACATACTGTACCCCTCTTTCCTTCCTCCACTGTCTTCCTCCATCCAGAACATACTGTACCATTCTGTCCATCCTCCACTATCTTCCTCCATCCAGAACATGCTGTACCACTTTGTGCCGCCTCCACTATCTTCCTCCATCCAGAACATACTGTACCACTCTGTCCTGCCTCCACTGTCTTCCTCCATCCAGAACATACTGTACCACTCTGTCCTGCCTCCAATGTCGTCGTCCATCCAGAACATACTGTACCACTCTGTCCCGTCTCCACTGAGCCTTCCTCCATCCAGAACATACTGTACAACTTTGTCCTGCCTCCACTGAGCCTTCCTCCATCCAGAACATACTGTACCCCTCTGTCCTGCCTCCATTGTCTTCCTACATCCAGAACAAACTGTACCACTCTGTCCTGCCTCCACTGTCTTCCTCCATCCAAAACATACTGTACCACTCTGTCCCGCCTCCAATGAGTCTTCCTCTATCCAGAACTTACTGTACCACTCTTTCCTGCCTCCACTGAGTCTTCCTCCATCCAGAACATACTGTACCACTCTGTCCTGCCTCCACTGTCTTCCTCCATCCAGAACATACTGTACCCCTCTGTCCTGCCTCCACTGAGTCTTCCTCCATCCAGAACATACTGTAACACTCTGTCCTGCCTCCACTGTCTTCCTCCATCCAGAACATACTGTGTCCCTCTGTCCTGCCTCCACTGAGCCTTCCTCCATCCAGAACATACTGTACCCCTCTGTCCTGCCTCCACTGTCTTCCTCCATCCAGAACATACTGTACCCCTCTGTCCTGCTACCACTGTCTTCCTCCATCCAGAACATACTGTACCACTCTGTCCTGCCTCCACTGTCTTCCTCCATCCAGAACATACTGTACCCCTCTGTCCTGCCTCCACTGTTTTCCTCCATTCAAACCTTACTGTACCCCTCTGTCCTTCCTCCACTGTCTTCCTCCATCCAGAACATAATGTACCCCTCTGTCCTTCCTCCACTGTCTTCCTCCATCCAGAACATACTGTACCCCTCTGTTCTTACTCCACTCTCTTCCTCCATCTAGAACATATTGTACCCCTCTGTCCTGCCTCCACTGTCTTCCTCCATCCAGAACATACTGTACCCCTCTGTCCTGCCTCCACTGTCTTCCTCCATCCAGAACATACTGTACCCCTCTGTCCTGCCTCCACTGAGCCTTCCTCCATCCAGAACTTACTGTACCCCTCTGTCCTGCCTCCACTGTCTTCCTCCATCCAGAACATACTGTACCACTCTGTCCTGCCTCCACTGAGCCTTCCTCCATCCAGAACATACTGTACCACTCTGTCCTGCCTCCACTGTCTTCCTCCATCCAGAACATACTGTACCACTCTGTCCTGCCTCCACTGTCTTCCTCCATCCAGAAAATACTCTACAACTCTGTCCTGCCTCCACTGTCTTCCTCCATCCAGAACATACTCTACCACTCTGTCATGCCTCCACTGTCTTCCTCCATCCAGAACATACTGTACCCCTATGTCCTTCCTCCACTGTCATCCTCCATCCAGAACATACTGTGTCCCTCTGTCCTGCCTCCACTGAGCCTTCCTCCATCCAGAACATACTGTACCCCTCTGTCCTGCCTCCACTGTCTTCCTCCATCCAGAACATACTGTACCACTCTGTCCTGCCTCCACTGTCTTCCTCCATCCAGAACATACTGTGTCCCTCTGTCCTGCCTCCACTGAGCCTTCCTCCATCCAGAACATACTGTACCCCTCTGTCCTGCCTCCACTGTCTTCCTCCATCCAGAACATACTGTACCCCTCTGTCCTGCCACCACTGTCTTCCTCCATCCAGAACATACTGTACCACTCTGTCCTGCCTCCACTGTCTTCCTCCATCCAGAACATACTGTACCCCACTGTCCTGCCTACACTGTCTTCCTCCATCCAGAACATACTGTACCCGTCTGTCCTTCCTCCACTGTCTTCCTCAATCCAGAACATACTGTACCTCTCTGTCCTGCCTCCACTGTCTTCCTCCATCCAGAACATACTGTACCTCTCTGTCCTGCCTCCACTGTCTTCCTCCATCCAGAACATACTGTACCCCTCTGTCCTGCCTCCACTGAGTCTTCCTCCATCCAGAACATACTGTACCACTCTGTCCTGCCTCCACTGTCTTCCTCCATCCAGAACATACTGTGTCCCTCTGTCCTGCCTCCACTGAGCCTTCCTCCATCCAGAACATACTGTACCCCTCTGTCCTGCCTCCACTGTCTTCCTCCATCCAGAACATACTGTACCCCTCTGTCCTGCTACCACTGTCTTCCTCCATCCAGAACATACTGTACCACTCTGTCCTGCCTCCACTGTCTTCCTCCATCCAGAACATACTGTACCCCACTGTCCTGCCTCCACTGTCTTCCTCCATCCAGAACATACTGTACCCGTCTGTCCTTCCTCCACTGTCTTCCTCAATCCAGAACATACTGTACCTCTCTGTCCTGCCTCCACTGTCTTCCTCCATCCAGAACATACTGTACCACTCTGTCCTGCCTCCAATGTCTTCCTCCATCCAGAACATACTGTACCCCTCTGTCCTGCCTCCACTGTCTTCCTCCATCCAGAACATACTGTACCACTCTGTCCTGCCTCCAATGTCTTCCTCCATCCAGAACATACTGTACCCCTCTGTCCTGCCTCCACTGAGTCTTCCTCCATCCAGAACATACTGTACCCTCTGTCCTGCCTCCACTGAGCCTTCCTCCATCCAGAACATACTGTACCACGCTGTCCTGCCTCCACTGAGCCTTCATCCATCCAGAACATACTGTACAACTCTGTCCTGCCTCCACTGAGCCTTCCTCCATCCAGAACATACTGTACCACTCTGTCCTGCCTCCACTGTCTTCCTCACTCCAGGACACACTCTACCACTCTGTCCTGTCTCCATTGTCTTCCTCACTCAAGGACACACTCTACCACTCTGTCCTGCCTCCACTGAGTCTTCCCCTATCCAGAACATACTGTACCACTCTGTCCTGCCTCCACTGAGCCTTCCTCCATCCAAAACTTACTGAACCACTCTGTTCTGTCTCCACTGAGCCTTCCTCCATCCAGAAAATACTGTACCCCTCTGTCTTGCCTCCACTGTCTTCCTACATCCAGAACATACTGTACCACTCTGTCCTGCCTCCACTGTCTTCCTCCATCCAGAACATACTGTACCACTCTGTCCCGCCTCCAATGAGTCTTCCTCTATCCAGAACTTACTGTACCACTCTGTCCTGCCTCCATTGAGTCTTCCTCCATCCAGAACATACTGTACCACTCTGTCCTGCCTCCACTGAGCCTTCCTCCATCCAGAACATACTGTACCCTTCTGTCCTGCCTCCACTGTCTTCCTACATCCAGAACATACTGTACCACTCTGTCCTGCCTCCACTGAGCCTTCCTCCATCCAGAACATATTGTACCACTCTGTCCTGCCTCCACTGTCTTCCTCCATCCAGAACATACTGTACCACTCTGTCCTGCCTCCACTGTCGTCGTCCATCCAGAACATACTGTACCACTCTGTCCTGCCTCCACTGTCGTCGTCCATCCAGAACATACTGTACCACTCTGTCCTGCCTCCAATGTCTTCCTCAATCTAGAACATTCTGACCACTCTGTCCTGCCTCCAATGTCTTCCTCACTCCAGAAAATACTGACCACCCTGTCCTGCCTCCACTGTCTTCCTCCATCCAGAACTTACTGTACCACTCTGTCCTGCCTCCAATGTCTTCCTCACTGCAGAACATACTGACCACCCTGTCCTGCCTCCACTGTCATCCTCCATCCAGAACATACTGTACCACTCTGTCCTGCCTCCATTGTCTTCCTCACTCCAGAACATACTGACCACTCTGTCCTGCCTCCACTGTCTTCCACCATCCAGAACATACTGTACCACACTGTCCTGCCTCCACTGTTTTCCTCCATTCAAACCTTACTGTACCCCTCTGTCCTTCCTCCACTGTCTTCCTCCATCCAGAACATAATGTACCCCTCTGTCCTTCCTCCACTGTCTTCCTCCATCCAGAACATACTGTACCCCTCTGTTCTTCCTCCACTCTCTTCCTCCATCTAGAACATACTGTACCCCTCTGTAAAGCCTCCACTGTCTTCCTCCATCCAGAACATACTGTACCCCTCGTCCTGCCTCCACTGTCTTCCTCCATCCAGAACATACTGTACCCCTCTGTCCTGCCTCCACTGAGCCTTCCTCCATCCAGAACTTACTGTACCCCTCTGTCCTGCCTCCACTGTCTTCCTCCATCCAGAACATACTGTACCACTCTGTCCTGCCTCCACTGAGCCTTCCTCCATCCAGAACATACTGTACCACTCTGTCCTGCCTCCACTGTCTTCCTCCATCCAGAACATACTGTGTCCCTCTGTCCTGCCTCCACTGAGCCTTCCTCCATCCAGAACATACTGTACCCCTCTGTCCTGCCTCCACTGTCTTCCTCCATCCAGAACATACTGTACCCCTCTGTCCTGCCACCACTGTCTTCCTCCATCCAGAACATACTGTACCACTCTGTCCTGCCTCCACTGTCTTCCTCCATCCAGAACAAACTGTACCCCACTGTCCTGCCTCCACTGTCTTCCTCCATCCAGAACATACTGTACCCGTCTGTCCTGCCTCCACTGTCTTCCTCAATCTAGAACATTCTGACCACTCTGTCCTGCCTCCACTGTCTTCCTCCATCCAGAACATACTGTACCACTCTGTCCTGCCTCCATTGTCTTCCTCCATCCAGAACATAATGTACCACTCTGTCCCGACTCCAATGAGTCTTCCTCTATCGAGAACATACTGTACCACTCTGTCCTGCCTCCACTGAGCCTTCCTCCATCCAGAACTTACTGTACTACTCTGTCCTGCCTCCACTGAGTCTTCCCCTATCCAGAACATACTGTACCACTCTGTCCTGCCTCCACTGAGTCTTCCTCCATCCAGAACTTACTGAACCACTCTGTTCTGTCTCCACTGAGCCTTCCTCCATCCAGAAAATACTGTACCCCTCTGTCCTGCCTCCACTGTCTTCCTACATCCAGAACATACTGTACCACTCTGTCCTGCCTCCACTGTCTTCCTCCATCCAGAACATACTGTACCACTCTGTCCTGCCTCCATTGTCGTCATCCATCCAGAACATACTGTACCACTCTGTCCTGCCTCCACTGAGTCTTCCTCCATCCAGAACATACTGTACCCTCTGTCCTGCCTCCACTGAGCCTTCCTCCATCCAGAACATACTGTACCACGCTGTCCTGCCTCCACTGAGCCTTCATCCATCCAGAACATACTGTACAACTCTGTCCTGCCTCCACTGAGCCTTCCTCCATCCAGAACATACTGTACCACTCTGTCCTGCCTCCACTGTCTTCCTCACTCCAGGACACACTCTACCACTCTGTCCTGTCTCCATTGTCTTCCTCACTCAAGGACACACTCTACCACTCTGTCCTGCCTCCACTGAGTCTTCCCCTATCCAGAACATACTGTACCACTCTGTCCTGCCTCCACTGAGCCTTCCTCCATCCAAAACTTACTGAACCACTCTGTTCTGTCTCCACTGAGCCTTCCTCCATCCAGAAAATACTGTACCCCTCTGTCTTGCCTCCACTGTCTTCCTACATCCAGAACATACTGTACCACTCTGTCCTGCCTCCACTGTCTTCCTCCATCCAGAACATACTGTACCACTCTGTCCCGCCTCCAATGAGTCTTCCTCTATCCAGAACTTACTGTACCACTCTGTCCTGCCTCCATTGAGTCTTCCTCCATCCAGAACATACTGTACCACTCTGTCCTGCCTCCACTGAGCCTTCCTCCATCCAGAACATACTGTACCCTTCTGTCCTGCCTCCACTGTCTTCCTACATCCAGAACATACTGTACCACTCTGTCCTGCCTCCACTGAGCCTTCCTCCATCCAGAACATATTGTACCACTCTGTCCTGCCTCCACTGTCTTCCTCCATCCAGAACATACTGTACCACTCTGTCCTGCCTCCACTGTCGTCGTCCATCCAGAACATACTGTACCACTCTGTCCTGCCTCCACTGTCGTCGTCCATCCAGAACATACTGTACCACTCTGTCCTGCCTCCAATGTCTTCCTCAATCTAGAACATTCTGACCACTCTGTCCTGCCTCCAATGTCTTCCTCACTCCAGAAAATACTGACCACCCTGTCCTGCCTCCACTGTCTTCCTCCATCCAGAACTTACTGTACCACTCTGTCCTGCCTCCAATGTCTTCCTCACTGCAGAACATACTGACCACCCTGTCCTGCCTCCACTGTCATCCTCCATCCAGAACATACTGTACCACTCTGTCCTGCCTCCATTGTCTTCCTCACTCCAGAACATACTGACCACTCTGTCCTGCCTCCACTGTCTTCCACCATCCAGAACATACTGTACCACACTGTCCTGCCTCCACTGTTTTCCTCCATTCAAACCTTACTGTACCCCTCTGTCCTTCCTCCACTGTCTTCCTCCATCCAGAACATAATGTACCCCTCTGTCCTTCCTCCACTGTCTTCCTCCATCCAGAACATACTGTACCCCTCTGTTCTTCCTCCACTCTCTTCCTCCATCTAGAACATACTGTACCCCTCTGTAAAGCCTCCACTGTCTTCCTCCATCCAGAACATACTGTACCCCTCGTCCTGCCTCCACTGTCTTCCTCCATCCAGAACATACTGTACCCCTCTGTCCTGCCTCCACTGAGCCTTCCTCCATCCAGAACTTACTGTACCCCTCTGTCCTGCCTCCACTGTCTTCCTCCATCCAGAACATACTGTACCACTCTGTCCTGCCTCCACTGAGCCTTCCTCCATCCAGAACATACTGTACCACTCTGTCCTGCCTCCACTGTCTTCCTCCATCCAGAACATACTGTGTCCCTCTGTCCTGCCTCCACTGAGCCTTCCTCCATCCAGAACATACTGTACCCCTCTGTCCTGCCTCCACTGTCTTCCTCCATCCAGAACATACTGTACCCCTCTGTCCTGCCACCACTGTCTTCCTCCATCCAGAACATACTGTACCACTCTGTCCTGCCTCCACTGTCTTCCTCCATCCAGAACAAACTGTACCCCACTGTCCTGCCTCCACTGTCTTCCTCCATCCAGAACATACTGTACCCGTCTGTCCTGCCTCCACTGTCTTCCTCAATCTAGAACATTCTGACCACTCTGTCCTGCCTCCACTGTCTTCCTCCATCCAGAACATACTGTACCACTCTGTCCTGCCTCCATTGTCTTCCTCCATCCAGAACATAATGTACCACTCTGTCCCGACTCCAATGAGTCTTCCTCTATCGAGAACATACTGTACCACTCTGTCCTGCCTCCACTGAGCCTTCCTCCATCCAGAACTTACTGTACTACTCTGTCCTGCCTCCACTGAGTCTTCCCCTATCCAGAACATACTGTACCACTCTGTCCTGCCTCCACTGAGTCTTCCTCCATCCAGAACTTACTGAACCACTCTGTTCTGTCTCCACTGAGCCTTCCTCCATCCAGAAAATACTGTACCCCTCTGTCCTGCCTCCACTGTCTTCCTACATCCAGAACATACTGTACCACTCTGTCCTGCCTCCACTGTCTTCCTCCATCCAGAACATACTGTACCACTCTGTCCTGCCTCCATTGTCGTCATCCATCCAGAACATACTGTACCACTCTGTCCCGCCTCCAATGAGTCTTCCTACATCCAGAACATACTGTACCACTCTGTCCTGCCTCCACTGAGCCTTCCTCCATCCAGAACATACTGTACCCCTCTGTCCTGCCTCCACTGTCTTCCTACATCCAGAACATACTGTACCACTCTGTCCTGCCTCCACTGAGCCTTCCTCCATCCAGAACATACTGTACCACTCTGTCCTGCCTCCACTGTCGTCGTCCATCCAGAACATACTGTACCACTCTGTCCTGCCTCCACTGTCTTCCTCCATCCAGAACATACTGTACCACTCTGTCCTGCCTCCACTGTCTTCCTCCATCCAGAACATAATGTACCACTCTGTCCCGACTCCAATGAGTCTTCCTCTATCGAGAACATACTGTACCACTCTGTCCTGCCTCCACTGAGCCTTCCTCCATCCAGAACTTACTGTACTACTCTGTCCTGCCTCCACTGTCTTCCTCCATCCAGAACATACTGTACCACTCTGTCCTGCCTCCAATGTCTTCCTCACTGCAGAACATACTGACCACCCTGTCCTGCCTCAAATGTCATCCTCCATCCAGAACATACTGTACCACTCTGTCCTGCATCCATTGTCTTCCTCACTCCAGAACATACTGACCACTCTGTCCTGCCTCCACTGTCTTCCACCATCCAGAACATACTGTACCACTCTGTCCTGCCTCCACTGTTTTCCTCCATTCAAACCTTACTGTACCCCTCTGTCCTTCCTCCACTGTCTTCCTCCATCCAGAACATAATGTACCCCTCTGTCCTTCCTCCACTGTCTTCCTCCATCCAGAACATACTGTACCCCTCTGTTCTTCCTCCACTCTCTTCCTCCATCTAGAACATACTGTACCCCTCTGTCCTGCCTCCACTGTCTTCCTCCATCCAGAACATACTGTACCCCTCTGTCCTGCCTCTACTGTCTTCCTCCATCCAGAACATACTGTACCCCTCTGTCCTGCCTCCACTGAGCCTTCCTCCATCCAGAACTTACTGTACCCCTCTGTCCTGCCTCCACTGTCTTCCTCCATCCAGAACATACTGTACCACTCTGTCCTGCCTCCACTGAGCCTTCCTCCATCCAGAACATACTGTACCACTCTGTCCTGCCTCCACTGTCTTCCTCTATCCAGAACATACTCTACCACTCTGTCATGCCTCCACTGTCTTCCTCCATCCAGAACATACTGTACCCCTATGTCCTTCCTCCACTGTCATCCTCCATCCAGAACATACTGTGTCCCTCTGTCCTGCCTCCACTGAGCCTTCCTCCATCCAGAACATACTGTACCCCTCTGTCCTGCCTCCACTGTCTTCCTCCATCCAGAACATACTGTACCCCTCTGTCCTGCCACCACTGTCTTCCTCCATCCTGAACATACTGTACCACTCTGTCCTGCCTCCACTGTCTTCCTCCATCCAGAACATACTGTACCCCACTGTCCTGCCTCCACTGTCTTCCTCCATCCAGAACATACTGTACCCGTCTGTCCTTCCTCCACTGTCTTCCTCAATCCAGAACATACTGTACCTCTCTGTCCTGCCTCCACTGTCTTCCTCCATCCAGAACATACTGTACCACTCTGTCCTGCCTCCACTGTCTTCCTCCATCCAGAACATACTGTACCCCTCTGTCCTGCCTCCACTGAGTCTTCCTCCATCCAGAACATACTGTAACACTCTGTCCTGCCTCCACTGTCTTCCTCCATCCAGAACATACTGTGTCCCTCTGTCCTGCCTCCACTGAGCCTTCCTCCATCCAGAACATACTGTACCCCTCTGTCCTGCCTCCACTGTCTTCCTCCATCCAGAACATACTGTACCCCTCTGTCCTGCTACCACTGTCTTCCTCCATCCAGAACATACTGTACCACTCTGTCCTGCCTCCACTGTCTTCCTCCATCCAGAACATACTGTACCCCTCTGTCCTGCCTCCACTGTTTTCCTCCATTCAAACCTTACTGTACCCCTCTGTCCTTCCTCCACTGTCTTCCTCCATCCAGAACATAATGTACCCCTCTGTCCTTCCTCCACTGTCTTCCTCCATCCAGAACATACTGTACCCCTCTGTTCTTACTCCACTCTCTTCCTCCATCTAGAACATATTGTACCCCTCTGTCCTGCCTCCACTGTCTTCCTCCATCCAGAACATACTGTACCCCTCTGTCCTGCCTCCACTGTCTTCCTCCATCCAGAACATACTGTACCCCTCTGTCCTGCCTCCACTGAGCCTTCCTCCATCCAGAACTTACTGTACCCCTCTGTCCTGCCTCCACTGTCTTCCTCCATCCAGAACATACTGTACCACTCTGTCCTGCCTCCACTGAGCCTTCCTCCATCCAGAACATACTGTACCACTCTGTCCTGCCTCCACTGTCTTCCTCCATCCAGAACATACTGTACCACTCTGTCCTGCCTCCACTGTCTTCCTCCATCCAGAAAATACTCTACAACTCTGTCCTGCCTCCACTGTCTTCCTCCATCCAGAACATACTCTACCACTCTGTCATGCCTCCACTGTCTTCCTCCATCCAGAACATACTGTACCCCTATGTCCTTCCTCCACTGTCATCCTCCATCCAGAACATACTGTGTCCCTCTGTCCTGCCTCCACTGAGCCTTCCTCCATCCAGAACATACTGTACCCCTCTGTCCTGCCTCCACTGTCTTCCTCCATCCAGAACATACTGTACCACTCTGTCCTGCCTCCACTGTCTTCCTCCATCCAGAACATACTGTGTCCCTCTGTCCTGCCTCCACTGAGCCTTCCTCCATCCAGAACATACTGTACCCCTCTGTCCTGCCTCCACTGTCTTCCTCCATCCAGAACATACTGTACCCCTCTGTCCTGCCACCACTGTCTTCCTCCATCCAGAACATACTGTACCACTCTGTCCTGCCTCCACTGTCTTCCTCCATCCAGAACATACTGTACCCCACTGTCCTGCCTCCACTGTCTTCCTCCATCCAGAACATACTGTACCCGTCTGTCCTTCCTCCACTGTCTTCCTCAATCCAGAACATACTGTACCTCTCTGTCCTGCCTCCACTGTCTTCCTCCATCCAGAACATACTGTACCTCTCTGTCCTGCCTCCACTGTCTTCCTCCATCCAGAACATACTGTACCCCTCTGTCCTGCCTCCACTGAGTCTTCCTCCATCCAGAACATACTGTACCACTCTGTCCTGCCTCCACTGTCTTCCTCCATCCAGAACATACTGTGTCCCTCTGTCCTGCCTCCACTGAGCCTTCCTCCATCCAGAACATACTGTACCCCTCTGTCCTGCCTCCACTGTCTTCCTCCATCCAGAACATACTGTACCCCTCTGTCCTGCTACCACTGTCTTCCTCCATCCAGAACATACTGTACCACTCTGTCCTGCCTCCACTGTCTTCCTCCATCCAGAACATACTGTACCCCACTGTCCTGCCTCCACTGTCTTCCTCCATCCAGAACATACTGTACCCGTCTGTCCTTCCTCCACTGTCTTCCTCAATCCAGAACATACTGTACCTCTCTGTCCTGCCTCCACTGTCTTCCTCCATCCAGAACATACTGTACCACTCTGTCCTGCCTCCAATGTCTTCCTCCATCCAGAACATACTGTACCCCTCTGTCCTGCCTCCACTGTCTTCCTCCATCCAGAACATACTGTACCACTCTGTCCTGCCTCCAATGTCTTCCTCCATCCAGAACATACTGTACCCCTCTGTCCTGCCTCCACTGAGTCTTCCTCCATCCAGAACATACTGTACCCTCTGTCCTGCCTCCACTGAGCCTTCCTCCATCCAGAACATACTGTACCACGCTGTCCTGCCTCCACTGAGCCTTCATCCATCCAGAACATACTGTACAACTCTGTCCTGCCTCCACTGAGCCTTCCTCCATCCAGAACATACTGTACCACTCTGTCCTGCCTCCACTGTCTTCCTCACTCCAGGACACACTCTACCACTCTGTCCTGTCTCCATTGTCTTCCTCACTCAAGGACACACTCTACCACTCTGTCCTGCCTCCACTGAGTCTTCCCCTATCCAGAACATACTGTACCACTCTGTCCTGCCTCCACTGAGCCTTCCTCCATCCAAAACTTACTGAACCACTCTGTTCTGTCTCCACTGAGCCTTCCTCCATCCAGAAAATACTGTACCCCTCTGTCTTGCCTCCACTGTCTTCCTACATCCAGAACATACTGTACCACTCTGTCCTGCCTCCACTGTCTTCCTCCATCCAGAACATACTGTACCACTCTGTCCCGCCTCCAATGAGTCTTCCTCTATCCAGAACTTACTGTACCACTCTGTCCTGCCTCCACTGAGTCTTCCTCCATCCAGAACATACTGTACCACTCTGTCCTGCCTCCACTGAGCCTTCCTCCATCCAGAACATACTGTACCCTTCTGTCCTGCCTCCACTGTCTTCCTACATCCAGAACATACTGTACCACTCTGTCCTGCCTCCACTGAGCCTTCCTCCATCCAGAACATATTGTACCACTCTGTCCTGCCTCCACTGTCTTCCTCCATCCAGAACATACTGTACCACTCTGTCCTGCCTCCACTGTCGTCGTCCATCCAGAACATACTGTACCACTCTGTCCTGCCTCCACTGTCGTCGTCCATCCAGAACATACTGTACCACTCTGTCCTGCCTCCAATGTCTTCCTCAATCTAGAACATTCTGACCACTCTGTCCTGCCTCCAATGTCTTCCTCACTCCAGAAAATACTGACCACCCTGTCCTGCCTCCACTGTCTTCCTCCATCCAGAACTTACTGTACCACTCTGTCCTGCCTCCAATGTCTTCCTCACTGCAGAACATACTGACCACCCTGTCCTGCCTCCACTGTCATCCTCCATCCAGAACATACTGTACCACTCTGTCCTGCCTCCATTGTCTTCCTCACTCCAGAACATACTGACCACTCTGTCCTGCCTCCACTGTCTTCCACCATCCAGAACATACTGTACCACACTGTCCTGCCTCCACTGTTTTCCTCCATTCAAACCTTACTGTACCCCTCTGTCCTTCCTCCACTGTCTTCCTCCATCCAGAACATAATGTACCCCTCTGTCCTTCCTCCACTGTCTTCCTCCATCCAGAACATACTGTACCCCTCTGTTCTTCCTCCACTCTCTTCCTCCATCTAGAACATACTGTACCCCTCTGTAAAGCCTCCACTGTCTTCCTCCATCCAGAACATACTGTACCCCTCGTCCTGCCTCCACTGTCTTCCTCCATCCAGAACATACTGTACCCCTCTGTCCTGCCTCCACTGAGCCTTCCTCCATCCAGAACTTACTGTACCCCTCTGTCCTGCCTCCACTGTCTTCCTCCATCCAGAACATACTGTACCACTCTGTACTGCCTCCACTGAGCCTTCCTCCATCCAGAACATACTGTACCACTCTGTCCTGCCTCCACTGTCTTCCTCCATCCAGAACATACTGTGTCCCTCTGTCCTGCCTCCACTGAGCCTTCCTCCATCCAGAACATACTGTACCCCTCTGTCCTGCCTCCACTGTCTTCCTCCATCCAGAACATACTGTACCCCTCTGTCCTGCCACCACTGTCTTCCTCCATCCAGAACATACTGTACCACTCTGTCCTGCCTCCACTGTCTTCCTCCATCCAGAACAAACTGTACCCCACTGTCCTGCCTCCACTGTCTTCCTCCATCCAGAACATACTGTACCCGTCTGTCCTTCCTCCACTGTCTTCCTCAATCCAGAACATACTGTACCTCTCTGTCCTGCCTCCACTGTCTTCCTCCATCCAGAACATACTGTACCACTCTGTCCTGCCTCCAATGTCTTCCTCCATCCAGAACATACTGTACCCCTCTGTCCTGCCTCCACTGTCTTCCTCCATCCAGAACATACTGTACCACTCTGTCCTGCCTCCAATGTCTTCCTCCATCCAGAACATACTGTACCCCTCTGTCCTGCCTCCACTGAGTCTTCCTCCATCCAAAACATACTGTACCCTCTGTCCTGCCTCCACTGAGCCTTCCTCCATCCAGAACATACTGTACCACTCTATCATGCCTCCACTGAGCCTTCCTCCATCCAGAACATACTGTACCCCTCTGTCCTTCCTCCACTGTCTTCCTCCATCCAGAACATACTGTACCCCTCTGTCCAGCCTCCAATGAGTCTTCCTCTATCGAGAACTTACTGTACCACTCTGTCCTGCCTCCACTGTCTTCCTACATCCAGAACATACTGCACCACTCTGTCCTGCCTCCACTGTCGTCCTCCATCCAGAACATACTGTACCACTCTGTCCTGCCTCCACAGTCGTCGTCCATCCAGAACATACTGTACCACTCTGTCCTGCCTCCACTGTCTTCCTCCATCCAGAACATAATGTACCACTCTGTCCCGACTCCAATGAGTCTTCCTCTATCGAGAACTTACTATACCACTCAGTCCTGCCTCCACTGTCTTCCTCCATCCAGAACATACTGTACCACTCTGTCCTGCCTCCACTGAGCCTTCCTCCATCCAGAACTTAAAGTACTACTCTGTCCTGCCTCCACTGAGTCTTCCCCTATCCAGAACATACTGTACCACTCTAACCTGCCTCCACTGAGCCTTCCTCCATCCAGAACTTACTGAACCACTCTGTCCTGTCTCCACTGAGCCTTCCTCCATCCAGAAAATACTGTACCCCTCTGTCCTGCCTCCACTGTCTTCCTACATCCAGAACATACTGTACCACTCTGTCCTGCCTCCACTGTCTTCCTCCATCCAGAACATACTGTACCACTCTGTCCTGCCTCCACTGTCGTCGTCCATCCAGAACATACTGTACCACTCTGTCCCGCCTCCAATGAGTCTTCCTCTATCCAGAACATACTGTACCACTGTCCTGCCTCCACTGAGCCTTCCTCCATCCAGAACATACTGTACCCCTCTGTCCTTCCTCCACTGAGCCTTCCTCCATCCAGAACATACTGTACCCCTCTGTCCTGCCTCCACTGAGAGTTCCTCCATCCAGAACATACTGTACCACTCTGTCCTGCCTCCACTGAGCCTTCCTCCATCCAGAACATACTGTACAACTCTGTCCTGCCTCCACAGTCTTCCCCCATCCAGAACATACTGTACCCCTCTGTCCTTCCTCCACTGCCTTCCTCCATCCAGAACATACTGTACCACTCTGTCCTGCCTCCACTGAGTCTTCCTCCATCCAGAACATACTGTACCACTCTGTCCTGCCTCCACTGAGCCTTCCTCCATCCAGAACATACTGTACCCCTCTGTCCTGCCTCCACTGTCTTCCTACATCCAGAACATACTGTACCACTCTGTCCTGCCTCCACTGAGCCTTCCTCCATCCAGAACATACTGTACCACTCTGTCCTGCCTCCACTGTCGTCGTCCATCCAGAACATACTGTACCACTCTGTCCTGCCTCCACTGTCTTCCTCCATCCAGAACATACTGTACCACTCTGTCCTGCCTCCACTGTCTTCCTCCATCCAGAACATAATGTACCACTCTGTCCCGACTCCAATGAGTCTTCCTCTATCGAGAACATACTGTACCACTCTGTCCTGCCTCCACTGAGCCTTCCTCCATCCAGAACTTACTGTACTACTCTGTCCTGCCTCCACTGTCTTCCTCCATCCAGAACATACTGTACCACTCTGTCCTGCCTCCAATGTCTTCCTCACTGCAGAACATACTGACCACCCTGTCCTGCCTCAAATGTCATCCTCCATCCAGAACATACTGTACCACTCTGTCCTGCATCCATTGTCTTCCTCACTCCAGAACATACTGACCACTCTGTCCTGCCTCCACTGTCTTCCACCATCCAGAACATACTGTACCACTCTGTCCTGCCTCCACTGTTTTCCTCCATTCAAACCTTACTGTACCCCTCTGTCCTTCCTCCACTGTCTTCCTCCATCCAGAACATAATGTACCCCTCTGTCCTTCCTCCACTGTCTTCCTCCATCCAGAACATACTGTACCCCTCTGTTCTTCCTCCACTCTCTTCCTCCATCTAGAACATACTGTACCCCTCTGTCCTGCCTCCACTGTCTTCCTCCATCCAGAACATACTGTACCCCTCTGTCCTGCCTCTACTGTCTTCCTCCATCCAGAACATACTGTACCCCTCTGTCCTGCCTCCACTGAGCCTTCCTCCATCCAGAACTTACTGTACCCCTCTGTCCTG
This sequence comes from Salmo salar, assembly GCF_965601325.2. Classification (NCBI taxonomy): domain Eukaryota; kingdom Metazoa; phylum Chordata; class Actinopteri; order Salmoniformes; family Salmonidae; genus Salmo; species Salmo salar. Next base: position 72,058,039 of record NC_138295.1, on the reverse strand, counting down.
CCTCCACTGTCTTCCTCCATCCAGAACATACTGTACCACTCTGTCCTGCCTCCACTGAGCCTTCCTCCATCCAGAACATACTGTACCACTCTGTCCTGCCTCCACTGTCTTCCTCTATCCAGAACATACTCTACCACTCTGTCATGCCTCCACTGTCTTCCTCCATCCAGAACATACTGTACCCCTATGTCCTTCCTCCACTGTCATCCTCCATCCAGAACATACTGTGTCCCTCTGTCCTGCCTCCACTGAGCCTTCCTCCATCCAGAACATACTGTACCCCTCTGTCCTGCCTCCACTGTCTTCCTCCATCCAGAACATACTGTACCCCTCTGTCCTGCCACCACTGTCTTCCTCCATCCTGAACATACTGTACCACTCTGTCCTGCCTCCACTGTCTTCCTCCATCCAGAACATACTGTACCCCACTGTCCTGCCTCCACTGTCTTCCTCCATCCAGAACATACTGTACCCGTCTGTCCTTCCTCCACTGTCTTCCTCAATCCAGAACATACTGTACCTCTCTGTCCTGCCTCCACTGTCTTCCTCCATCCAGAACATACTGTACCACTCTGTCCTGCCTCCACTGTCTTCCTCCATCCAGAACATACTGTACCCCTCTGTCCTGCCTCCACTGAGTCTTCCTCCATCCAGAACATACTGTAACACTCTGTCCTGCCTCCACTGTCTTCCTCCATCCAGAACATACTGTGTCCCTCTGTCCTGCCTCCACTGAGCCTTCCTCCATCCAGAACATACTGTACCCCTCTGTCCTGCCTCCACTGTCTTCCTCCATCCAGAACATACTGTACCCCTCTGTCCTGCTACCTCTGTCTTCCTCCATCCAGAACATACTGTACCACTCTGTCCTGCCTCCACTGTCTTCCTCCATCCAGAACATACTGTACCCCTCTGTCCTGCCTCCACTGTTTTCCTCCATTCAAACCTTACTGTACCCCTCTGTCCTTCCTCCACTGTCTTCCTCCATCCAGAACATAATGTACCCCTCTGTCCTTCCTCCACTGTCTTCCTCCATCCAGAACATACTGTACCCCTCTGTTCTTACTCCACTCTCTTCCTCCATCTAGAACATATTGTACCCCTCTGTCCTGCCTCCACTGTCTTCCTCCATCCAGAACATACTGTACCCCTCTGTCCTGCCTCCACTGTCTTCCTCCATCCAGAACATACTGTACCCCTCTGTCCTGCCTCCACTGAGCCTTCCTCCATCCAGAACTTACTGTACCCCTCTGTCCTGCCTCCACTGTCTTCCTCCATCCAGAACATACTGTACCACTCTGTCCTGCCTCCACTGAGCCTTCCTCCATCCAGAACATACTGTACCACTCTGTCCTGCCTCCACTGTCTTCCTCCATCCAGAACATACTGTACCACTCTGTCCTGCCTCCACTGTCTTCCTCCATCCAGAAAATACTCTACAACTCTGTCCTGCCTCCACTGTCTTCCTCCATCCAGAACATACTCTACCACTCTGTCATGCCTCCACTGTCTTCCTCCATCCAGAACATACTGTACCCCTATGTCCTTCCTCCACTGTCATCCTCCATCCAGAACATACTGTGTCCCTCTGTCCTGCCTCCACTGAGCCTTCCTCCATCCAGAACATACTGTACCCCTCTGTCCTGCCTCCACTGTCTTCCTCCATCCAGAACATACTGTACCACTCTGTCCTGCCTCCACTGTCTTCCTCCATCCAGAACATACTGTGTCCCTCTGTCCTGCCTCCACTGAGCCTTCCTCCATCCAGAACATACTGTACCCCTCTGTCCTGCCTCCACTGTCTTCCTCCATCCAGAACATACTGTACCCCTCTGTCCTGCCACCACTGTCTTCCTCCATCCAGAACATACTGTACCACTCTGTCCTGCCTCCACTGTCTTCCTCCATCCAGAACATACTGTACCCCACTGTCCTGCCTCCACTGTCTTCCTCCATCCAGAACATACTGTACCCGTCTGTCCTTCCTCCACTGTCTTCCTCAATCCAGAACATACTGTACCTCTCTGTCCTGCCTCAACTGTCTTCCTCCATCCAGAACATACTGTACCTCTCTGTCCTGCCTCCACTGTCTTCCTCCATCCAGAACATACTGTACCCCTCTGTCCTGCCTCCACTGAGTCTTCCTCCATCCAGAACATACTGTACCACTCTGTCCTGCCTCCACTGTCTTCCTCCATCCAGAACATACTGTGTCCCTCTGTCCTGCCTCCACTGAGCCTTCCTCCATCCAGAACATACTGTACCCCTCTGTCCTGCCTCCACTGTCTTCCTCCATCCAGAACATACTGTACCCCTCTGTCCTGCTACCACTGTCTTCCTCCATCCAGAACATACTGTACCACTCTGTCCTGCCTCCACTGTCTTCCTCCATCCAGAACATACTGTACCCCACTGTCCTGCCTCCACTGTCTTCCTCCATCCAGAACATACTGTACCCGTCTGTCCTTCCTCCACTGTCTTCCTCAATCCAGAACATACTGTACCTCTCTGTCCTGCCTCCACTGTCTTCCTCCATCCAGAACATACTGTACCACTCTGTCCTGCCTCCAATGTCTTCCTCCATCCAGAACATACTGTACCCCTCTGTCCTGCCTCCACTGTCTTCCTCCATCCAGAACATACTGTACCACTCTGTCCTGCCTCCAATGTCTTCCTCCATCCAGAACATACTGTACCCCTCTGTCCTGCCTCCACTGAGTCTTCCTCCATCCAGAACATACTGTACCCTCTGTCCTGCCTCCACTGAGCCTTCCTCCATCCAGAACATACTGTACCACGCTGTCCTGCCTCCACTGAGCCTTCATCCATCCAGAACATACTGTACAACTCTGTCCTGCCTCCACTGAGCCTTCCTCCATCCAGAACATACTGTACCACTCTGTCCTGCCTCCACTGTCTTCCTCACTCCAGGACACACTCTACCACTCTGTCCTGTCTCCATTGTCTTCCTCACTCAAGGACACACTCTACCACTCTGTCCTGCCTCCACTGAGTCTTCCCCTATCCAGAACATACTGTACCACTCTGTCCTGCCTCCACTGAGCCTTCCTCCATCCAAAACTTACTGAACCACTCTGTTCTGTCTCCACTGAGCCTTCCTCCATCCAGAAAATACTGTACCCCTCTGTCTTGCCTCCACTGTCTTCCTACATCCAGAACATACTGTACCACTCTGTCCTGCCTCCACTGTCTTCCTCCATCCAGAACATACTGTACCACTCTGTCCCGCCTCCAATGAGTCTTCCTCTATCCAGAACTTACTGTACCACTCTGTCCTGCCTCCACTGAGTCTTCCTCCATCCAGAACATACTGTACCACTCTGTCCTGCCTCCACTGAGCCTTCCTCCATCCAGAACATACTGTACCCTTCTGTCCTGCCTCCACTGTCTTCCTACATCCAGAACATACTGTACCACTCTGTCCTGCCTCCACTGAGCCTTCCTCCATCCAGAACATATTGTACCACTCTGTCCTGCCTCCACTGTCTTCCTCCATCCAGAACATACTGTACCACTCTGTCCTGCCTCCACTGTCGTCGTCCATCCAGAACATACTGTACCACTCTGTCCTGCCTCCACTGTCGTCGTCCATCCAGAACATACTGTACCACTCTGTCCTGCCTCCAATGTCTTCCTCAATCTAGAACATTCTGACCACTCTGTCCTGCCTCCAATGTCTTCCTCACTCCAGAAAATACTGACCACCCTGTCCTGCCTCCACTGTCTTCCTCCATCCAGAACTTACTGTACCACTCTGTCCTGCCTCCAATGTCTTCCTCACTGCAGAACATACTGACCACCCTGTCCTGCCTCCACTGTCATCCTCCATCCAGAACATACTGTACCACTCTGTCCTGCCTCCATTGTCTTCCTCACTCCAGAACATACTGACCACTCTGTCCTGCCTCCACTGTCTTCCACCATCCAGAACATACTGTACCACACTGTCCTGCCTCCACTGTTTTCCTCCATTCAAACCTTACTGTACCCCTCTGTCCTTCCTCCACTGTCTTCCTCCATCCAGAACATACTGTACCCCTCTGTTCTTCCTCCACTCTCTTCCTCCATCTAGAACATACTGTACCCCTCTGTAAAGCCTCCACTGTCTTCCTCCATCCAGAACATACTGTACCCCTCGTCCTGCCTCCACTGTCTTCCTCCATCCAGAACATACTGTACCCCTCTGTCCTGCCTCCACTGAGCCTTCCTCCATCCAGAACTTACTGTACCCCTCTGTCCTGCCTCCACTGTCTTCCTCCATCCAGAACATACTGTACCACTCTGTACTGCCTCCACTGAGCCTTCCTCCATCCAGAACATACTGTACCACTCTGTCCTGCCTCCACTGTCTTCCTCCATCCAGAACATACTGTGTCCCTCTGTCCTGCCTCCACTGAGCCTTCCTCCATCCAGAACATACTGTACCCCTCTGTCCTGCCTCCACTGTCTTCCTCCATCCAGAACATACTGTACCCCTCTGTCCTGCCACCACTGTCTTCCTCCATCCAGAACATACTGTACCACTCTGTCCTGCCTCCACTGTCTTCCTCCATCCAGAACAAACTGTACCCCACTGTCCTGCCTCCACTGTCTTCCTCCATCCAGAACATACTGTACCCGTCTGTCCTTCCTCCACTGTCTTCCTCAATCCAGAACATACTGTACCTCTCTGTCCTGCCTCCACTGTCTTCCTCCATCCAGAACATACTGTACCACTCTGTCCTGCCTCCAATGTCTTCCTCCATCCAGAACATACTGTACCCCTCTGTCCTGCCTCCACTGTCTTCCTCCATCCAGAACATACTGTACCACTCTGTCCTGCCTCCAATGTCTTCCTCCATCCAGAACATACTGTACCCCTCTGTCCTGCCTCCACTGAGTCTTCCTCCATCCAAAACATACTGTACCCTCTGTCCTGCCTCCACTGAGCCTTCCTCCATCCAGAACATACTGTACCACTCTATCATGCCTCCACTGAGCCTTCCTCCATCCAGAACATACTGTACCCCTCTGTCCTTCCTCCACTGTCTTCCTCCATCCAGAACATACTGTACCACCTCTGTCCAGCCTCCACATGAGTCTTCCTCTATCGAGAACTTACTGTACCACTCTGTCCTGCCTCCACTGTCTTCCTACATCCAGAACATACTGCACCACTCTGTCCTGCCTCCACTGTCGTCCTCCATCCAGAACATACTGTACCACTCTGTCCTGCCTCCACAGTCGTCGTCCATCCAGAACATACTGTACCACTCTGTCCTGCCTCCACTGTCTTCCTCCATCCAGAACATAATGTACCACTCTGTCCCGACTCCAATGAGTCTTCCTCTATCGAGAACTTACTATACCACTCAGTCCTGCCTCCACTGTCTTCCTCCATCCAGAACATACTGTACCACTCTGTCCTGCCTCCACTGAGCCTTCCTCCATCCAGAACTTAAAGTACTACTCTGTCCTGCCTCCACTGAGTCTTCCCCTATCCAGAACATACTGTACCACTCTAACCTGCCTCCACTGA
>NC_138295.1:71440000-71447500 GCF_965601325.2 Salmo salar | reverse complement strand
GAAATGTATGCACTCACGACTAAGTCGCTCTGGATAAGAGTGTCTGCTAAATGACTAAAATGTAAATGTAATCATGCTGTTTTAATCAGCTTCTTGATGTGCCACACCTGTCAGGTGGATGGATTATCTTGGCAAAGGAGAAATGCTCACTAACAGGGATGTAAACAAATTTGTGCAACATTTTTTTGAGAAATAAGCTTTTTGTACATAAGAAATTTGTGATCTATTATTTTAGCTCATGAAACATAGGACCAACACTTTTTTTGCGTTCATATTTTTGTTCAGTGTAGATGCCTTGCTCAAATAGAATCCTGTCTCTAATAATAGCCTATTATGTAGAGTGATTTAATAAAATAAATGCCTGTGCCATTTAATTCGAGTTATGGTAATTTAAGACCACTAGCCTTGTTAGTTGAGTGTTTCAACTTTTGGCTAATAATGCAGAATTGTGTGTAGTCATCATTGCCTAGCGGCCTAAGTTTGCAGTGTGTGTTTGTGTGGGTGTGTATATAGGCTGTTTTGGTCCCGGATACTCTTTTCATGGCACTTCGATACAAAGTGATTTTTCATAGCAGGTAAGGAGAGCATTTTCCTAACCTTAACCACAGTCTCCTAACCTGCTACGTTAATTATCCTAACCTGCTGTCTGTTCTCCTAACCTGCTACGAAAAAGTCACAAAATGTCGAAGTGCCATGAGAAGAGTTTCCCTTATGGTTCCTGACCTAGTCTAGCTCATCTTGGTTAATGAGCATCAGCCTAAAACTGCTTCTCTTTTCACTCAGAATGCCAGTAAGGAGGATATTAGAGGCACTTTAGTCAACAAGATGAAGATCAAACAACGTTCAAAAACTAAACCACTGCACAAAAAAAACATGGGGACTAAACGCCATGGAAACCTGGGTATAACACAAACAGAACATGAACCACAATCAGGTGATGACTCTACCGGCAGAGATGAATCAGATTGTACCCAAGCCCTCTCAAAGAGCACCAGTTCAACTCATCATTCAGATTCTAGTCCACTCCACAAGGATCCTGTGGTAGTGCTAACCAGGTTGGCTGAGGTAAGTAGGATTAGTGTTTTCTAATGTGTCTAGTATCGTGGCAAGATCATTAAGATTGTTAATGCATACTAGTAGTTTCTGTATCTTTCTAATCCATAAGGTGGTGGTTAAGACACTTCTGAAAGACATTAAAGTGTGTTTGGTGAAGGAGGAGACGGATGTCAGGAAGGATGAAGACGACCATGGAGGCATGACATTCTGTTTAACATACTCCAGTCTACTCCCAACAGTGCAGTTTAAATGGGTGATGGTTACTGGAACATTCATATTAATATCGGCAAGGACTATTGAATGAGGAAAATTACATTTGCCATTTTTTTCTCCCCTCTTATCGTACCCACCTCTTCTCCCTCTATCCCTCACTCTCAGGTTCTCCTCAGTTCTTTCCTTGTCCACACTGCACCATCTCCTTCACTGACTGTTACTTCCTGGAGAACCACATCAAGACCAAACACCAGAAGCAGTACCTGGCCATGTTGAAAAGCCAAGTCTCAAAGAGTAAAAGAGTGTACGGCCCCACACACAGCTGTCCCCACTGTAGCTGCATGTTCCATACACCACGACAGCTAGACATCCACACCCGCCAGGCCCACCCCTCTGACCGTCCCCAGAAACCTGCCCCTCCCCGGAGAACTGGCCGTCCCCACAGGGTTCAGGAGAAATTCCACACCTGCCCACAGTGTTCCCGCAGATTCAAGTACCTGGGCAGCCTGCTGAAGCACTGCAAGAGTTTGCACAAAATGGCCGTTGTTCTCACCGATGGACACATCAGTTGCGCAAACTGTGAGAAGAGCTTTGAGAATTGCTGGGGTCTGGGGCCTCACCGGTGTCATGAACCAGAGGGCAATAAACCTAAGGACGCTAAACAGATGGTCTGTAAGGAAGTCGGCTTCCAATGCTTAGATTGTGGCAAGATCCTCACTACTCCTACGAGCCTGAACACTCACATGCGCATCCACACTGGAGAAAAGCCTTATGTCTGCAAGGAGTGCGGCAAGCGCTTCTCAGATACCAGCGCTTACCGTTATCACTTGTTAATACACAATGGGGTCAAGCCATTCAAATGTCAGGACTGTGGGAAGGCTTTCAAACAGAAGTCGCTCCTCAGGAAGCACATGACTGTTCACTCTGGTGAGAGGAAGTACTCCTGCTCCCAATGCGACAGGCGGTTTGCATACCGGGAGAGTCTGAAGCTTCACCTGCGCACACACTCAGGGGAGAGACCTTTCAAATGTACTGTGTGTGGTAAAGACTTTGCGGATAAAGGTTATCTGAAGACGCATCTGAAGATCCACAGCAACCAGAAAAACTACCATTGTGGGGTTTGTGGACAGAAGTTCATAAGGATTGGGGTGCTGAACATACACCTGCGCTCACACACCGGTGAGAGGCCTTACCACTGCACAGTGTGTGACAAGCAATTTGCCCGACTCGACCACCTGAAGAACCACCAGCGCACTCACACAGGTGAGAAACCATACACCTGTACCGAGTGCGGTAAAAGCTTCACTCAGTCTGGAGATCTGACTAAACACAAGCGCCTCCACACTGGGGAGAGGCCATTTGAATGTTCTGAATGCCACAAACGCTTTATCTGCTCTGCTTCTCTGACCCTGCACGTGAGGACCCACACTCACCGTGACGTAAAGCCATACTCCTGCCAAGAGTGTGGGAAGAGCTTTTATGAACAGAGTCATGTGAACGGCCACATGAAAATCCACAAGGGGAAACGTTTTTCCTGCCCCCACTGCTTTATCAGCTTTGCTCGCAAGTCCAACCTCTCCAAACACCTGCTTAGACGTCATAAACCTAAATGATAATGATGTATTTTTTTTAACCTTTTATGAAACTCAGTTACTCTTATGAATTAATAGGAGGAGAGTCTGATCTCTTTAGTCAGTGATCGATGTGTGACAACAAATGCTAACAAAATTTTGCCCTCCTGTTTATGATAACGCCACAATGTTTTAGCAGTCCTCCAGTTGGGTCACACAGTGAGCTCCATGTATTGGCACAGTGACATGTTTTGTTTCTCTTGCAGCACTTTGGATTCCAAATTATACACTGCTCAAAAAAATGAAGGGAACACTAAAATAACACATCCTAGATCTGAATGAATGAAATAATCTTATTAAATACTTTTTTTTTTACATAGTTGAATGTGCTGACAACAAAATCACACACAAATAATCAATGGAAATCCAATTTGTCAACCCATGGAGGTCTGGATTTGGAGTCACACTCAAAATTAAAGTGGAAAACCACACTATAGGCTGATCCAACTTTGATGTAATGTCCTTAAAACAAGTCAAAATGAGGCTCAGTAGTGTGTGTGGCCTCCACGTGCCTGTATGACCTCCCTACAACGCCTGGGCATGCTCCTGATGAGGTGGCGGATGGTCTCTTGAGGGATCTCCTCCCAGACCTGGACTAAAGCATCCGCCAACTCCTGGACAGTCTGTGGTGTGGCGTTGGTGGATGGAGCGAGACATGATGTGCTCAATTGGATTCAGGTCTGGGGAACGGGCGGGCCAGTCTATAGCATCAATGCCTTCCTCTTGCAGGAACTGCTGACACACTCCAGCCACATGAGGTCTAGCATTGTCTTGCATTAGGAGGAACCCAGGGCCAACCGCACCAGCATATGGTCTCACAAGGGGTCTGAGGATCTCATCTCGGTACCTAATTGCAGTCAGGCTACCTCTGGCGAGCACATGGAGGGCTGTGCGGCACCCCAAAGAAATGCCACCCCACACCGTGACTGACCCACCACCAAACCGGTCATGCTGGAGGATGTTGCAGGCAGCAGAACGTTCTCCACGGCGTCTCCAGACTCTGTCACGTCTGTCACATGTGCTCAGTGTGAACCTGCTTTCATCTGTGAAGAGCACAGGGCGCCAGTGGCGAATTTGCCAATCTTGGAGTTCTCTGGCAAATGCCAAACGTCCTGCACGGTGTTGGGCTGTAAGCACAACCCCCACCTGTGGACATCGGGCCCTCATACCACCCTCATGGAGTCTGTTTCTGACCGTTTGAGCAGACACATGCACATTTGTGGCCTGCTGGAGGTCATTTTGCAGGGCTCTGGCAGTGCTCCTCCTGTTCCTCCTTGCACAAAGGCGGAGGTAGCGGTCCTGCTGCTGGGTTGTTGCCCTCCTACAGCCTCCTCCACGTCTCCTGATGTACTGGCCTGTCTCCTGGTAGCGCCTCCATGCTCTGGACACTACGCTGACACACAGCAAACCTTCTTGCCACAGCTCGCATTGATGTGCCATCCTGGATGAGCTGCACTACCTGAGCCACTTGTGTGGGTTGTAGACTCCGTCTCATGCTACCACTAGAGTGAAAGCACCGCCAGCATTCAAAAGTGACCAAAACATCAGCCAGGAAGTATAGGAACTGAGAAGTGGTCTGTGGTAACCACCTGCAGAACCACTCCTTTATTGGGGGTGTCTTGCTAATTGCCTATAATTTCCACCTGTTGTCTATTCCATTTGCACAACAGCATGTGAAATGTATTGTCAATCAGTGTTACTTCCTAAGTGGACAGTTTGATTTCACAGAAGTGTGATTGACTTGGAGTTACATTGTGTTGTTTAAGTGTTCCCTTTATTTTTTTGAGCAGTGTATAATGGACTGTGAGGTTTAAGTGCAGACTGTCAGCTTTAATTTGAGGGTATTTTCATCCATATCGGGTGAACCGTTTAGAAAGAACAGCACTTTTTGTACATATTCCCCCCCCCATTTTTAAGGGAAACGTTAAATTATTTGGTCCCATATTCCTAGCACGCAATGCTTACATTAAGCTTGTGACTGGATGCATTTGCAGTTTGTTTTGGTTGTGTCAGAGTATTTTGTGTTCAATAGAAATTAATGGTAAATAATGTATTGTCTCTTTGGAGTCACTTTGTTTATAAATTAGAATAGAGTATGTTTTCTATATTAGTGGCTACCATGATTACGGATAAAACTGAATGAATTGTCAGTAATGAGTGAGAAAGTTAGAGGCATAAATATCATACCACCTCAAAATGCTAACCTTTCCTGTTATTGTAATGGTAAGATGTTAGCATGTCTTGGGTATGATATTTGTGCGTCTGTACTCTAGCTTTCTCACTCATTATTCACAATGTATTCAGGACTATCCGTAATCAGTGTAGCATCCAACAAGGTTGTAGAGTAACAATCTTGTTGTAATCATTGCGTGCTAGGACAATAGAACCAAATACTACACTTTTGACAAATTTTACTACGCAAAAGGAATTTGTACCAATTATTTTAGTCCCCTGAAATAGTCCCCCCCATGTTCAAAAAGTGGTGTAATTTCTAAACAGTTCATATGGATAAAAATACAAATTAATGCTGACAGTCTGCACTTTAACCTAATAATCATTGTACCATTTGAAATATAAAGTGCTGGAGGTACAGAGCCAAAAGAACAAAACAAAAATTCACTGTCCCAATACTTTTGGAGCTCACTGTACATTAGGTTACTTTTATTGCTCTTTTGTTTTATGGATGTTTGTGTTTAAACCGTTACAATGTAATCTACATAATCCCCAAAAGTAATTATCATGAGGGCCATAAATGAAACTAGTAATGTTGCATACTCAAAGGTAAAAAAAAAAATCTCACTTCTGGTAAAAAAAATAGTTATAGATTGCTGAGGTGGTCACTTTTGAGGACACAAGCTCAAGTACACACAGTACAAATATGAGATGTGATGTATTTCCTATTCAACAAAATTGTATGAATAGGGCTTTGAAATGACTATTCTTTCTAAATATTGCTTCAATTATATAATGACACTAAGATTTCACCTTCCTTAACTGTAAATTTACATATTTGTATGTTTAGTGTTAGAGAAAATTCATATTTTCTGGAGGTTTCTCTTGTTGATAATATCTGACCCCATCGCTGTGAACATCTCACAGAGCTCTAGCTTGACTATTAACTTTTTTTAGGAAACCTCCTTTCATAAAATGTTAATCTTTTTTTGTTTAAAATCTGAATTATTTGAGATTATTGGCTATAAAACGATCTCTGAATGTGCTACTGTAATGAAACCACTCCTGCGCTATGATGTAAGGATTGCAGGCATGTGCTTTGTCAGTAGCTGTGATATAGGGTTCAGCCAGGAGTTGGACAGTCGGAAGAGCGATTGAAACGGTATTAGGGACATCCCAGCTTCAAGTGGTCTAAGATTTCACATCCTACATCACGCAGGGTCGGAACCGGTACCAGAACCACACAGGTCCCCCAAACAAGGGACCTTATGTCTAGATGTTATAAACACCAATTAAAAAAGTTACAATTTTCATTTGCTCTGTATAAAAATAAAGAACTCATGTACAGAAGATGGTTTCATGATGATCAGTAGGCGACAAATTCTGAAAGATTATCGTCAGTTGTTTTTTTTTGCTTTGTAGTGTCTTTTTGGAAGAAGAGGTGCTTTTATGGGAAGGTCACTCCCCTAGTATTGTTATAAACATGACTTTTAATGAAGGTTACTTACATAGAGACCACATTTGTTTCAGTCCATAAGCCATCATTGACCTACACTGGTTGATTTGTATTGCATTACCAAACATTTGAACATGCTAGACAAGTATGTAGTATTCATTCTCTCTGTGTGTGTATATACAGGGCATTCGGGAAAGTATTTGGACCCCTTAACTTTTTCCACATTTTGTTACGTTACAGCCTTGTTCTAAAATGGATATGTGTGCAGTGTGCCCGCAAATTCCTGTACCTGGGCACCCTGCAGAAGCACTGCAAGAATTTGCAGAAAATGGCTGCTGTTCGCATCGATGTACACCTCAGTGGCACGGACTGTGGGAAGAGCTTTGAGAATTGCTGGGGACTGGGGCCTCATCGGTGTTACGAACCAGAGGACACTAAACCTAAGGACATTAAGCCTGTGATATGTCTGGAAGTTGGCTTCCATTGCTCCGAGTGGCAAGATCCTCACAACTCCTACGAGCCTGAACACTCACGTGCGCATCCACACCAGAGAGAAACCTTACGAATGCAACGAGTGCGGCAAAATATTCTCGAAGGGCAGCAGTTTAGGCAAACACCTGCTCACCCAGTGCTCTCTGCATCGCCTGGCCCTGGTGTGCTGCCAGCAGGGAGGCCTTTGACGGTGAGGGGGAACAGAATTGAATAGACCTTGAGAATATAGTTTTTTAAAGATAGAATAATAGATCCTCGTCCACTGTGTGTGTATGTATAAGTTTTAGAACACCTACACATTCAAGGCTTTTTCTTTTTTTTTCTACATTGTAGAGTAATAGTGAAGACATCATAACTGAAATAACACAAGGAATCATGTAGTAACCAAAAAAGTGTTAAAAACATATATTTGAGATTCTTCAAGTTGCAAGGATGACAGCTTTGCACACTCTTGCCATTCTCTCAACCAGCTTTATGAGG
>NC_138295.1:71377500-71435000 GCF_965601325.2 Salmo salar | reverse complement strand
ACGTGCCTCAGGATCTTGTCATGGTATCTCTGTGCATTCAAATTGCCAACGATAAAATGCAGTTGTGTTCATTGTCTGTAGCTTATGCCATATCCCCACCGCCACCATGGGGCAAGTTGACATCGGCAAACTGCTCGCCCACACGCCGTACACGCTGTCTGCCATCTGCCCGGTACAGTTGAAACCAATATCACGCTCCCTCAACTTGAGACACCTGTGGCATTGTTGTATGACAAAACTGCACCTTTTAGTGGCCTTTTATTGTCCCCGGCACAAGGTGCACCTGTGTAATTATGTGTATGGTCCCGTGTGGCTCAGTTGGTTAAGCAGGGTGCTTTCAACACCAGGATTGTGGGCTCAATTCCCACCGGGGACCAGTACGGAGAAGAAAAAAACTATGAAATGTATGCACTCACGACTAAGTCGCTCTGGATAAGAGTGTCTGCTAAATGACTAAAATGTAAATGTAATCATGCTGTTTTAATCAGCTTCTTGATGTGCCACACCTGTCAGGTGGATGGATTATCTTGGCAAAGGAGAAATGCTCACTAACAGGGATGTAAACAAATTTGTGCAACATTTTTTTGAGAAATAAGCTTTTTGTACATAAGAAATTTGTGATCTATTATTTTAGCTCATGAAACATAGGACCAACACTTTTTTTGCGTTCATATTTTTGTTCAGTGTAGATGCCTTGCTCAAATAGAATCCTGTCTCTAATAATAGCCTATTATGTAGAGTGATTTAATAAAATAAATGCCTGTGCCATTTAATTCGAGTTATGGTAATTTAAGACCACTAGCCTTGTTAGTTGAGTGTTTCAACTTTTGGCTAATAATGCAGAATTGTGTGTAGTCATCATTGCCTAGCGGCCTAAGTTTGCAGTGTGTGTTTGTGTGGGTGTGTATATAGGCTGTTTTGGTCCCGGATACTCTTTTCATGGCACTTCGATACAAAGTGATTTTTCATAGCAGGTAAGGAGAGCATTTTCCTAACCTTAACCACAGTCTCCTAACCTGCTACGTTAATTATCCTAACCTGCTGTCTGTTCTCCTAACCTGCTACGAAAAAGTCACAAAATGTCGAAGTGCCATGAGAAGAGTTTCCCTTATGGTTCCTGACCTAGTCTAGCTCATCTTGGTTAATGAGCATCAGCCTAAAACTGCTTCTCTTTTCACTCAGAATGCCAGTAAGGAGGATATTAGAGGCACTTTAGTCAACAAGATGAAGATCAAACAACGTTCAAAAACTAAACCACTGCACAAAAAAAACATGGGGACTAAACGCCATGGAAACCTGGGTATAACACAAACAGAACATGAACCACAATCAGGTGATGACTCTACCGGCAGAGATGAATCAGATTGTACCCAAGCCCTCTCAAAGAGCACCAGTTCAACTCATCATTCAGATTCTAGTCCACTCCACAAGGATCCTGTGGTAGTGCTAACCAGGTTGGCTGAGGTAAGTAGGATTAGTGTTTTCTAATGTGTCTAGTATCGTGGCAAGATCATTAAGATTGTTAATGCATACTAGTAGTTTCTGTATCTTTCTAATCCATAAGGTGGTGGTTAAGACACTTCTGAAAGACATTAAAGTGTGTTTGGTGAAGGAGGAGACGGATGTCAGGAAGGATGAAGACGACCATGGAGGCATGACATTCTGTTTAACATACTCCAGTCTACTCCCAACAGTGCAGTTTAAATGGGTGATGGTTACTGGAACATTCATATTAATATCGGCAAGGACTATTGAATGAGGAAAATTACATTTGCCATTTTTTTCTCCCCTCTTATCGTACCCACCTCTTCTCCCTCTATCCCTCACTCTCAGGTTCTCCTCAGTTCTTTCCTTGTCCACACTGCACCATCTCCTTCACTGACTGTTACTTCCTGGAGAACCACATCAAGACCAAACACCAGAAGCAGTACCTGGCCATGTTGAAAAGCCAAGTCTCAAAGAGTAAAAGAGTGTACGGCCCCACACACAGCTGTCCCCACTGTAGCTGCATGTTCCATACACCACGACAGCTAGACATCCACACCCGCCAGGCCCACCCCTCTGACCGTCCCCAGAAACCTGCCCCTCCCCGGAGAACTGGCCGTCCCCACAGGGTTCAGGAGAAATTCCACACCTGCCCACAGTGTTCCCGCAGATTCAAGTACCTGGGCAGCCTGCTGAAGCACTGCAAGAGTTTGCACAAAATGGCCGTTGTTCTCACCGATGGACACATCAGTTGCGCAAACTGTGAGAAGAGCTTTGAGAATTGCTGGGGTCTGGGGCCTCACCGGTGTCATGAACCAGAGGGCAATAAACCTAAGGACGCTAAACAGATGGTCTGTAAGGAAGTCGGCTTCCAATGCTTAGATTGTGGCAAGATCCTCACTACTCCTACGAGCCTGAACACTCACATGCGCATCCACACTGGAGAAAAGCCTTATGTCTGCAAGGAGTGCGGCAAGCGCTTCTCAGATACCAGCGCTTACCGTTATCACTTGTTAATACACAATGGGGTCAAGCCATTCAAATGTCAGGACTGTGGGAAGGCTTTCAAACAGAAGTCGCTCCTCAGGAAGCACATGACTGTTCACTCTGGTGAGAGGAAGTACTCCTGCTCCCAATGCGACAGGCAGTTTGCATACCGGGAGAGTCTGAAGCTTCACCTGCGCACACACTCAGGGGAGAGACCTTTCAAATGTACTGTGTGTGGTAAAGACTTTGCGGATAAAGGTTATCTGAAGACGCATCTGAAGATCCACAGCAACCAGAAAAACTACCATTGTGGGGTTTGTGGACAGAAGTTCATAAGGATTGGGGTGCTGAACATACACCTGCGCTCACACACCGGTGAGAGGCCTTACCACTGCACAGTGTGTGACAAGCAATTTGCCCGACTCGACCACCTGAAGAACCACCAGCGCACTCACACAGGTGAGAAACCATACACCTGTACCGAGTGCGGTAAAAGCTTCACTCAGTCTGGAGATCTGACTAAACACAAGCGCCTCCACACTGGGGAGAGGCCATTTGAATGTTCTGAATGCCACAAACGCTTTATCTGCTCTGCTTCTCTGACCCTGCACGTGAGGACCCACACTCACCGTGACGTAAAGCCATACTCCTGCCAAGAGTGTGGGAAGAGCTTTTATGAACAGAGTCATGTGAACGGCCACATGAAAATCCACAAGGGGAAACGTTTTTCCTGCCCCCACTGCTTTATCAGCTTTGCTCGCAAGTCCAACCTCTCCAAACACCTGCTTAGATGTCATAAACCTAAATGATAATGATGTATTTTTTTTTTACCTTTTATGAAACTCAGTTACTCTTATGAATTAATAGGAGGAGAGTCTGATCTCGTAAGTCAGTGATAGATGTGACAACTTTTCTCCCCTGTTTATGATAACGCCACAATGTTTTAGCAGTCCTCCAGTTGGGTCACACAGTGAGCTCCATGTATTGGGACAGTGACACGTTTTGTTTCTCTTGCAGCACTTTGGATTTGAAATGATACTGCTCTTTAACCTCAGTCATTGTATGTCAGCTTTAATTTGAGGGTATTTTCATCTATATCAGGTGAACCATTTAGAAAGAACAGCACTTTTTGTTCATATTCCCCCCCATTTTAAGGGAACCAGAAGTATTGGGACAAATTCACTTGTGTAGTCAGAAGTTTATTATTTGGTTCCATATTCCTAGCATGCAATGCTTGTGACTGGATGCATGTGCAGTTTGTTTTGGTTTTGTTTCAGAGCATTTTGTGCCTCCCTCACTAAATCCTATCCTCCTATGTTATTGTAATGGTGAGAGTTTTGCATGTCTTGGGGTATGATATCTCACTCATTATCCACGATCCATTCAGGACTATCCGTTATGGTAGCATCCAACAAGTTTGTAGAGCAATAATCTTGATGTAATAATTTGGTCCCTAGGAATATGGGACCAAATACTACACTTGACTACTACACAAAAAGGAATTTGTACCAATTATTTTAGTCCCCCCCCCATGTTCAAAAAGTGGTGTAATTTCTAAACAGTTCATATGGATAAAAATACTAATTAAAGCTGACAGTCTGCACTTTAACCTAATAATCATTGTACCATTTGAAATATAAAGTGCTGGAGGTACAGAGCCAAAAGAACAAAACAAAAATTCACTGTCCCAATACTTTTGGAGCTCACTGTACATTAGGTTGTTACTTTTATTTCTCTTTTGTTTTATGGATGTTTGTGTTTAAACCGTTACAATGTAATCTACATAATCCCCAAAAGTAATTATCATGAGGGCCATAAACGATAACTAGTGATGTTGCATACTCAAAGAAAGATGATCTCACTTCTGGTAAAAAAAATAAAAAAAATAAAGTTAAATTGCTGAGGTGGTCAGTTTTGAGGACACAAGCTCAAGTACACACAGTACAAATATGAGATGTGATGTATTTCCTTTTCAACAAAATTGTATGAATAATGCTTGAAATGACTTGTGTGCTTTCTAAATATAGCATAAATAAAATATAAAATGACATTAAGATTTCACCTCATAACTGTAAATTACATATTTGTATGTTTAGTGTTAGAACGTGCATATTTTCTACAGGTTTCCCTTGATCCAAATGTTTGCCCCCATCGCTGTGAAAGTTTCACAGAGCTCTAGATTGGCTTCATGAACTCGTTAGGAACTCTCATGTTAATATTTGTGTTTAAAATCTATGAATTATTTTAGATTATTGGCTATAAATCGATCTCTGAATGTGCTACTGTAATGAAACCACTCCTGCGCTATGATGTAAGGATTGCAGGCATGTGCTTTGTCAGTAGCTGTGATATAGGGTTCAGCCAGGAGTTGGACAGTCGGAAGAGCGATTGAAACGGTATTAGGGACATCCCAGCTTCGAGTGGTCTAAGATTTCACATCCTACATCACGCAGGGTCGGAACCGGTACCAGAACCACACAGGTCCCCCAAACAAGGGACCTTATGTCTAGAGGTTATAAACACCAGTTGTTTATTTCTTTTTTTTATTTGCTCAGATAGTTTCATGACTGATTGTCCTGATGATCAGTAGGCGATAATAAATTCTGAAATATCGTCAGTTTTTTTTGCTTTGTGTTTGTAGTGTATTCTTTGATTTGGAACAAGAGGAGAATTTATGTTAAGGTCACTCCGCTACTATTGTTATAAACATGCCATTTAATTAAAGTTAATTACATAGAGACCACATGATTTGTTTCAGTCCAGAAGCCATTATTGCTTTTTTGATTGTTTAACCTTTTAACTAGGCAAGTCAGCAAAGAACAAATTCTTATTTTACATTGACGGCCAAACTCTCCCCTAACCCGGACGATGCTGGCCAATTATGGGACTCACGCTCATGGCTGGTTGTGATACAGCCCGGGATTGAACCAGGGTCTGTAGTGACGCATCTCTAGCACTGAGATGCAGTGCCTTAGACCACTGCGTCACTCTGGAACTCTGCACTGGTTGTGATTTTTATTACATTACCAAACATTTGAACATGGTTGACAAGCATGTAGTACCGGTATTCTTTCTCTCTGTGTGTTTGTGTGTATATACAGTGCATTCAGGAAAGTATTCGGACTCGTTCACAATTTCCACATTTACTTTACAGCCTTATTCTGAAATAGTTTTTCCTCAATTTAAACACAATACCCCATAACGACAAAGCAAAAACAGGTTTTTGCAAATGTTTGCAAATAAAATAAATCACATTTACATAAATATTCAGACCCTTTACTCAGTACTTTGAAGCATCTTTGGCAGCGATTACAGCCTCGAGTCTTATTGGGTATGACGCTACAAGCTTGGCACACCTGAATTTGGGGAGTTTCTCCCATTCTTCTCTGCAGATCCTCTCAAGCTGTGTCCGGTTGTTTGGGGGGCATCGTTGCACAGCTATTTTTAGGTCTCCAGAGATGTTCAATCGGGTTCAAGTCCAGGCTCCTGCTGGGCCACTCAAGGACATTGAGACTTGTCGCAAAGCCCCTCCTGGGTTGTCTTGGCTGTGCGCTTAGGGTTGCTGCAGACATTTTTTTGGTATCCTTCCCCAGATCTGTGCCTTGACACAGTCCTGTCGGAACTCTACGGACAATTCCTTCAACATCAGGGCTTGGTTTTTGCTCTGACATGCACTGTCAACTGTGGGACCATATAAAAATAAAATGTTATTAGTCCCATACACATGGTTTGTAGATATTGCAAGTGTAGCGAAATGCTTGTGTTTCTAGTTCCGACAGTGCAGCAATATCTAACAATTCCACAACTACCTAATACACACAACTCTAACTAAAGGGATGGAATAAGAATATGTACATAAAAATATATGGATGGGCCATGACCAACCGGCATAGACGAGATGCAATAGATGGTATAAAATACAGTATATATAGTTGAAGTCGGAAGTTTACATACACTTAGGTTGGAGTCATTAAAACTTGTTTTTCAACCACTCCACAATTTTCTTGTTAACAAACTATAGTTTTGGCAAGTAGGTTAGGACATCTACTTTGTGCATGACAAGTAATTTTTCCAACAATTGTTTACAGACCGATTATTTCACTTATAATTAACTGTATCACAATTCCAGTGGGTCAGAAGTTCACATACACTAAGTTGACTGTGCCTTTAAACAGCTTGGAAAATTCCAGAAAATGTCATGGCTTTAGAAGCTTCTGATAGGCTAATTGACATAATTTGAGGTGTACCTGTGGATGTATTTCAAGGCCTACCTTCAAACTCAATGCCTCTTTGCTTGACATCATGGAAAAATCTAAATAAATCAGCCAAGACCTCAGAAAGAAAAATTGTATACCTCCATGTGTCTGGTTCATCCTTGGGAGCAATTTCCAATGCCTGAAGGTACCACGTTCATCTGTACAAACAATAGTACGCAAGTATAAACACCATGGGACCACGCAGTTGTCATACCGCTCAGGAAGGAGACGCATTCTGTCTTCTAGAGATGAACGTACTTTGGTGCAAAAAGTGCAAATCAATCCCAGAACAACAGCGAAGGACTTTGTGAAGATGTTGAAGGAAACTGGTACAAAAATATCTATATTCACAGTAAAATGAGTCCTATATCGTCATAACCTGAAAGGCCGCTCAGCAAGGAAGAAGCCACTGCTCCAAAACCGCAATAAAAAAGCCAGACTACGGTTTGCAACTGCACATGGGGACAAAGATCATACTTTTTGGAGAAATGTCCTCTGGTCTGATGAAACAAAAATTGAACTGTTTAGCCATAATGACCATCATTATGTTTGGAGGAAAAATGGGGAGGCTTGCAAGCCGAAGAACACCATCCCAACTGTGAAGCACGGGGGTAGAGGCATCATGTTGTGGGGGTGCTTTGCTGCAGGAGGGACTGGTGCACTTCACAAAATAGATGGCATCATGAGGGAGGAAAATTATGTGGATATACTGAAGCAACATCTCAAGACATCAGTCAGAAAGTTAAAGCTTGGTCGCAAATGGGTCTTCTAAATGGACAAGCATACTTCCAAAGTTGTGGCAAAATGGCTTAAGGACAACAAAGCCCTGACCTCAATCCCATAGAAAATTTGTGGGCAGACCTGAAAAAGCATGTGAGACCAAGGAGGCCTACAAACCTGACTCTGTTACACCAGCTCTGTCAGGGCGAATGGGCCAACATTCACCCAACTTATTGTGGGAAGCTTGTGGAAGGGTACCCGAAATGTTTGACCCAAGTTAAACAATTTAAAGGCAATGCTACCAAATACTAATTGAGTGTATGTAAACTTCTGACCCCCTTTGAATGTGTTGAAAGAAATAAAAGCTGAAATAAATCATCTCTCTACTATTATTCTGAAATGTTACATTCTTAAAATAAAGTGGTGATCCTAACTGACCTAAGACAGGACATTTTTACAAGGATAAAATGTCAGTAATTGTGAAAAACTTAGTTTAAATATATTTGGCTAAGGTCTATGTAAACTTCCGACTTCAACTGTACATCTGGGATGAGTAGTGCAAGATATGTAAACATCATTATTAGGGGTGCAAAGGGTCGGAAACTTTCCAGATTTTCCCCGGAAATTTTCCATGGGAAGTTAACCCCAGGAATTTGGGGAATTTCGCTTAAATTCATCAAAAAAGTTAGCTTATAACGGTGAACCTTTTTTGTGGGATACACATAAGGCAATTCTAGGTCTTGTGGCATATTTTGGTTCAACAGTGTATTCTTCCATCACATGTACAGCTGATTCTCAAGATATTGCACACTAATGAGATGCTATTGAGCCCACACTACTACACTGTCTGAGCCAAGGACTACATGCTTTCTGGTAAGTTTAGATTACAATACTGGGTGGGGTGAATATATTTTATATGACATACATTATTTTTTGTTAACTAGTAAATAGTAGCCTACAGCAAAGTGTGTTCATATAATTTCTAACTTGTTAACAATTTCTTCTAGTTAGTTTTTGCTACCATGTGGATGCAGAATCATCTGGCCAAGTGCATAAAGTTCCCTCAGTGCTCACAACAAGCAACCGCTGACAAAAGTCCCTCTACTTCTAGTCGAGGTGAAAATGATGAATCAGACACCTTATCGATAGTAACAGCTCATGGTCCTCGTGGAATCAGAAGTTATTTTTTACTCAATGGAGGAACGTATTCAGAGATGCTGATGAATGTCTTGGTCGAGCTGTGTATGCAACTGGTTAACCTCTGATGCTCACAGGCAATGTGTATTGGAAGACATTTCTGAATGTTCTTCACCCAGCATACACCCATCCAACCAGAGTTCAGGTGGAGGTCAAGCAAATCATAGAGAAAGCAGACTGTATTGCAATCACCTCTGATGGGTGGTTGAATGTTCGTGGCAAGGAATAATTAGCTATATCATCTCCACCCCTCAACCAGTATTCTACAAGAGTACAGACACAAGGGACAACAGACACACCGGTCTCTACATTGCAGATGAGCTGAAGGCAGTCATCAATAACCTTGGACCACAGAAGATATTTGCACTGGTGACAGACAATGCTGCGAACATGAAGGCCGCTTTGTCTAAAGTGGAGGAGTCCTACCCTCACATCACACCCATTGGCTGTGCTGCTCATGCATTGAATCTGCTCCTCAAGGACATCATGGTACTGAAAACAATGGATACATTCTACAAGAGAGCCAGGGAAATGGTTAGGTCATCAAGTTATAGTAGCAATCTACCTCACCAAGCAAAGTGAGAATAATAACAGCACCACATTGAAGCTGCCCAGCAACACCCGTTGGGGTGGTGTGGTCATCATGTTTGACAGTCTTCTGGAGGGGAAGGAGTCTCTCTAAGAAATGGCCATATCACAGTCTGCCAATATGGACAGCCCCATCGAGGATCCTCCTGGATGATGTATTTTGGGAGAGAGTGGTAAGCAGCCTGAAACTCCTGAAACCTATAGCAGTAGCCATTGCACGGATTGAGGGAGACAATGCCATCCTGTCTGATGTTCAGACTCTGCTTGTAGATGTAAGAGAAGAAATCCGTACTGCCCTGCCCACTTCACTGTTGCTCCAAGCAGAGGAAACTGCAGTTCTGAAATACATCAAAAAGCGTGAAGACTTCTGCTTGAAGCCCATACATGCCGCTGTGTACAAGTTGAACCCCAAGTATGCTGGCAAGAGCATCCTGTCTGCTGCAGAGATCAACAAGGCCTATGGTGTCATCACTACTGTGTCTCGCCACCTTGGCCTGGATGAGGGCAAGGTTCTTGGCAGTCTGGTGAAGTACACTTCCGAGCAAGGGCTTTGGCATGGAGATGCAATATGGCAGTCATGCCAACATATCTCATCAGCCACATGGTGGAAGGGACTTTGTGGATCTGAGGCTCGTTCCCCTGTTGCCTCCATCATCCTCCAAATCCCACCAACATCAGCCGCCTCAGAGCGCAACTGGTTCTTGTTTGGGAACACACACACCAAAGCACGCAACAGGCTGACCAATACAAGGGTTGAAAAATTGGTGGCCATCTGGGCAAATTTGAGGCTTTTTGAGCCTGACAACGAGCCATTCTCAACAAGGTTGGAAAGTGACAGTGAAGATGAGGCCTCAGAGTCTGATGTTCAAGAGGTGGACATTGAGGAGGTCCAAGGAGAAGATATGGAAGCCTGAGAGGAAGACAACCAAAGCTTTAGTCTAGAAACTATCATTTTACAGATGTATGTTGAAATCGTTTGTGGGAGATGTGATGGATCATTGGGGATCATTCAATATTCACTTTCTTTTGTTGTTCAGTGAAATCATCCCATGTGAAGAGTCAACTCATTTAATTAAAGTTAAATTCGTAACAGTTTTTATTTTATTTTATTTCTATTGGAAGGATTTATCATTTGCAATTATGTCTACTTATAAGGTAAAAGGTTTATGTTTCTGTCTCCATATGATATGGTAAATATATCCAATGCAAAAAAACATCTACATTGAATAATTATGAATATTAATTTACATATATTTCCGTTAATTCCCATATATTCTGGTTAATTCCCACAAAAAGTTT
This sequence comes from Salmo salar, assembly GCF_965601325.2. NCBI lineage: Eukaryota > Metazoa > Chordata > Actinopteri > Salmoniformes > Salmonidae > Salmo > Salmo salar. Next base: position 71,424,468 of record NC_138295.1, on the reverse strand, counting down.
CCACCTCTGAATATTCCCCAAAATGTGCAACCCTTAATCATTATTAAAGTGGCATTAATAATCAAGTGTAGGCCTTGAGAGAAGCTATTTTTCAGTCTCTCTGTCCCAGCTTTGATGCACCTGTACTGATCTTTCCAAATCATGTCCCATCAATTGAATTTACCACAGGAGGACTCCAATCAAGTTGTAGAAACATTTCAAGGATGATCAATGGAAACAGGATGCACTTGAGCTCAATTTTGCGTCTTATCGCAAAGGGTGTGAATACTTCTGTAAATGTGATATTTCAGTTTTTTATTTGTAATATATTTGCAAAAATGTCTAAAACCCTGTTTTTGCTTAGTCATTATGGGGTATTGTGTGTAGATTGATAATATAGGACAAAAAAACACACATCGCGACAAGAGAGACAACACTACATAAATAGAGACCTAAGAAAACATCATAGCATGGCAGCAACACATGATAACAACATGGTTGCAGCACAACATGGTAGCTGCACAAAACATGGTACAAACATTATTGTGCACAGACAACAGCACAATCGGCAAGAAGGTAGAGACAACAATACATCACACGAAGCAGCCACATCTGTCAGTAAGTGTTCATGATTGAGTCTTTGAATGAAGAGATGGAGATAAAACTGTCCAGTGTGTGTGTATGTATATACACTGTATATCTATCTATATTGTATATCTATGGTAGTATCATTCCTACATTTTGCTACCATTTATTATTCAGCGTTTCTTAAAGTATGGGTCGCGACGTAAATGTATAATTATTTCATTAATTACTGGAATTGATTAGGCTAAGTGCGCTCCCTGCTTAGCAGCAGTCTCTGCTCTAGTTTGGCAGCTGCGCAAGTGGGAGAGGTAGCGGGAGATGCCCGTGTGCTTCGTGGTTTACCGGATATTTTTTTCAGCAGTTTTCTTGAAGATCACTCCCCACACGCTGCAGCGCTGTGGTAACAAGCCACTGACTTGGTATTCCTCACCGCTGTCATGAAATTGACTCATGCTAGCCACAAGGTCTGACTGAGCTCAATCGTCATGAAACGCAAAAAGCACCAACAATGTGTTTCGTGTGGGGAAGTGCTTAGTAATGAGTCTTTCAAAACGAACAACTTAATAAAACGACACGTCCTGACCAAACATCCAGGCAGTTCTGTACATGACGGTAAACCCAGGGAGTTATTTCAGAACAAGGCAGAATGCTTCAGGAAACAGTGCTTCGAAAGTGGAAAAGTAAGTCAACTAACAAGGCATTGTTGTCATTTTATAACAAGTGATGATAAGCAGAAATAAGGGAGTACTATCTCTGATAGTAACGTTAGTAGATGTAAGTTTCTCTTTCAAACAATCCCCTGGCCTTTTAACGTTACACAGCTAATAGCTTGCTTTGGCTAACGTTAGCTAACTAGCTACTGATACTGCAAACCTAAGAAACAGTACAGAGGAAGATGAAAAATGATCAGGCCTACTGTACATTTTACTGTACAAATTATTGTTGAAAACAAGTCTAGGTTGGAACTGTTGCTGTTACAAGTAATCATTTTTATTCTGAACTGGAATAAACTGATTGAAGCAAGATGCTTTTTGAGGCAAACACTCAGTTCTGGGTTGCTCATCTGCAGCAGGAAGCGGTCTCTTGCCTGACTGAGAAAGCAGTAGATGTTCTGATCCAGTTTGGCACCACATACCTATGCAAGTCAGGGTGTGTGTGTGTGTGTGTGTGTGTGTTCTGTTATACATCTGTGGGATGTGATCAATCCGTTTATTCCTGTTCAGAATGAAATAATTTATTGTATTTTAACCGCAACAGTTCCAACCTAGACAAGTATGTAAGAGTGTTTTTAATGGGGAAAAATAAACAAAATATATTTATGGGTATTTCATTGTTATTTGTTTTTGTCTATATTGCATTTTTTTTTAGGCATAAGGGCAATGAAATGTACCGATATTTACGTATAGTTGCATATTTTCCTAAGTTTGGGTCCCAGGCTGAAAAAGTTTAAGAACCGCTGTATTATGTACATGATTGCACTGGAATATTCCTTTAAGAATGCACACCCAATCATCAGCCTCTTAATCTTTGGCTATTACCTGATTGGCCAGTTAAAGTAAATTGTCTTCTGGTTTTAATCTCTGCCAGTACGACATCCAGCATGCTGTTTTTTCCGTCAAGATGAATGAGGAACAAAAGCTGTTTCTGGTGGATTTGGTAATTGTTGGGTGAGAACGGATTGAAAGTTGTCTAACATTAGCTTTCTTGCTCGCCAGTTTATAGCCTAGAATTGCAGGTGGTGGTTTTCTGTTTTAACTTGCTCTGTTCTCATCAACAAAGATCATTATTTGTTAGCCAGGTAACTAGCTGCCTAGCGCTAGCAGTACTCAATTTGGTGCAGACTAGTAGCTCATTTGCTACAGCATTAGCAAAGAGGCTAGTGCCATAAAATACCATCAAATGCACTTTATGACATGATAGGCACCGCAACATTATGATAATGTTGTGAATAGAACGCCGCTATTGCTGGTGGTCTGTTTATAAGTAGACGAGTTAGCTAGCTAGTTCCGAGCTTCTGGCTCTTAGTAGGCTTCAGCATTTCGTAGTTTGGTTCATGCAGACTTATGGGTTCATACTTCTGACGAAATCATTTGATAATGCAGCCTACTATTACATTTTTGTGTTGGATGGGTGATGGTCTAGCTCATGAGTTCAGACAGCTTGGTCTTTTCTCCACACAATTCAAAGAAAGCTGAAGGTTAACCAGACTGAGGTACTCAAGTCAACTAGATGGAGAACACACCTGGAAAAAGTAAACATAACCAAGAGGACTAAACAGTCCAAAACAAATGGGGTTACTTTGAACCATCCAAATAAAAAATGAACCAAGGAAATAGGTGACTGTTCCAAACTTTTCTTGCTGAAGAAGCATGTCAAGCAACATCAAACGACATCCAACCAACCGACCCCCGTGTAGTGAAATATCATGGAGTCCTCTAGTGATGCTAACAAGATTGTCTAAGGTAAGAAGTTAGTTGTCTTTCCAAACATGTGACAGTTAATAACTAGACAAGAGTGTTTAGATTGTTGTTTAATGCATACTGTTTTCTTCATCTATCTAATCCATAAGGTGGTGGTTAAGACTCTTCTGCGAGACACTAAAGTGTGTTTGGTGAAGGAAGAGACAGATGCCAGGAGGGATGAAGACAACAGTGGAGGTAGGACATAGTGTTCATACATACTTCAGTCTACTCCCAACACTGCAGTTTAACCCTGTAAGAGTCTTAACTCATGTCAAACACTACGTAGTTCATCTCCTGTGACCCAGATATAGTGCTGAGTGACTAGTTCTTTTTGAGGTCGGTTCTGTATCAATTATAATATTTTCAAAATTAACTTGTCAGTTTGGATACATTTTTTAAACATTAAATGCGCCAAGCACTTGTGATTTGAAGGCTGTAACACAGAAAATACCAATTAATAAAAGTCGCTTGATGCCCATTACGGCTTATCACTTATTAACCATAATTTATTCACATTACTTTAATTAAATGTTTGTATATTACACTTTATTAGGAATTTATTACATTCCAATCACTATTTTAGTAGTACTAAAAGGAAATAAGGCATACTTTTATGACTGCTGATTACCAACTATCAATCACTTAGATCATGTAAAGATGCCTCTCAAAGCAACTGCTCTCCATCCTTCTCGATCGTGCATTCTTCTCTCTTATGTAGCAGGCGTAAAAGAAACGGACCGGACAAGTAGGCATGCAATGGATTATGGTCATTGTCGTTAATTACCATGTTTTCTCTGCAAAACTATGTAGACTATTTGGAAACTACAACTCCATACTAATTGCACAGTTCGGGCTTGATCGGATTAATCTCTAGAGAAACTGTGCATTGAGCTCATACATTTTTTTTAAAGAATTGAATTAGAATAATTGAACCGACGTCGGTCATTTAGTTGTTGGTTATTTTTCTTTTTTACATTTCGGTGAATCACTCGGCACCACCCAGATGTATCTCTTAGAAGCATTTGTTGTATACTGTCATCTCTAAGATGCAGTGACTATGTAGAAAAAAAGAAGTGAAGAAACTCTGAACTAGAGGAACTTTAAGTGTTGCAAAAATCCTTGGGTCTCACAGGATTAAACGGGTGATGAATTACTGAAGGTGAACTAAATGACAGCAAGGATTCTTTTATGAGAAAAATGACATTTCCCATTGTCTGTTCCCTTTCTCCCCTCCTATCATACCCTTCTTTCTTCTTTACCTTCCTTCCACCCGCCCATCTCTGTCCTTCCTCAGTCTTGTCTTGTCTCAGTTCTTTCCTTGTCCACACTGCACCATCTCCTTCACTGACTGTTACTTCCTGGAGAACCACATCAAGACCAAACACCAGAAGCAGTACCTGGCCATGTTGAAAAGCCAAGTCTCAAAGAGTAAAAGAGTGTACGGCCCCACACACAGCTGTCCCCACTGTAGCTGCATGTTCCATACACCACGACAGCTAGACATCCACACCCGCCAGGCCCACCCCTCTGACCGTCCCCAGAAACCTGCCCCTCCCCGGAGAACTGGCCGTCCCCACAGGGTTCAGGAGAAATTCCACACCTGCCCACAGTGTTCCCGCAGATTCAAGTACCTGGGCAGCCTGCTGAAGCACTGCAAGAATTTGCACAAAATGGCCGTTGTTCTCATCGATGGACACCTCAGTTGCGCGGACTGTGGGAAGAGCTTTGAGAATTGCTGGGGACTGGATCCTCACCGGTGTCATGAACCAGAGGACACTAAACCTAAGGACACTAAGCCTGTGATATGTCTGGAAGTCGGCTTCCATTGCTCTGAGTGTGGCAAGATCCTCACAACTCCTACAAGCCTGAACACTCGCGTGCGCATGCACACCAGAGAGAAGCTTTACGAATGCAAGGAGTGCGGCAAAAGATTCTCGAACGGCAGCTGTTTAGGCAAACACCTGCTGATACACAAGGGGGGGTCAAAGAATTCAAATGCCAGGATTGTGGGAAGGCTTTCGCCCAGGCAAACCTTCTGAGGAATCACATGACTGTTCACTCTGGTGAGAGAAAGTTCTCCTGCTCCCATTGTGACAAGCGGTTTGCATACAAGGGTAGTCTGAAGCTTCACCTGCGCACACACTCAGGGGAGAGACCTTTCAAATGTACTGTGTGTGGTAAAGACTTTGCTGACAAAGGTTATCTGAAGACGCATCTGAAGATCCACAGCAACCAGAAACTACCTTTGTGGGCGCAAGTTCATAAGGCTTGGGTTATTGAAGTTACACATGCGCTCACACACCGGGGAAAGGCCCTACCACTGCACAATGTGCGACAAGGAGTTTAGACTCACACCTGAAGAACCACCATCTCACTCACACAGGTGAGAAACCATACACCTGTACCGAGTGCGGTAAAAGCTTCACTCAGTCTGGAGATCTGACTAAACACAAGCGCCTCCACACTGGGGAGAGGCCATTTGAATGTTCTGAATGCCACAAACGCTTTATCTGCTCTGCTTCTCTGACCCTGCACGTGAGGACCCACACTCACCGTGACGTAAAGCCATACTCCTGCCAAGAGTGTGGGAAGAGCTTTTATGAACAGTCACGTTAAAGTCCACATGAAACTCCACAAGGGGAAACCGTATACCTGCCCCCACTTTTATTTTTATTTTTTTTATCAACCTCTCCAATCACCTGCCTAGATGTCTTTAACTTAAATGCGTTAAACCTATGAATGAATAGGAGGGGGGATTTGTTCCCTTCAGTGATCGATGCTTGACAACATATGCGAACTGTACCACTACTGTGTATGGTAACTCCATATCACAGAATCTACCTATGATACCACAATGTCTTTAGCAATATTCCAATTTGTTCACATACATTAGATTGTTAGTTACGTTTTTGTTATCTTGTAGCTGTTTTAACCTGTATTTGATATATTTTTTTTAAAGGGACTGTGATGTACAGAAGATTGTTTGACTTATTGTCCTAGTGATGAGTAGGTGATAATGTTTTGAAAAGATGGTATGTTTATTCCTTTTTGTTTTGTAGTGTATTCCTTGATTTGGAACAAGAGGAGCATTTATGTAAAGCTCACTCTCCATGCATTGTTATAAACATGACGTTAGATTCATGGGGCTCCCGAGTGGCGCAGCAGTCTAAGGCACTGCATCTCAGTGCTAGACGCGTCACTACAGACAACCTGGATTCGAACCAGGGTGTAGCACAACCGGCCGTGATTGGGAGTCCCATAGGGCGGCGCACAATTGGTCCCGGTTTGGCTGGTGTTGGCTGTCATTGTAAATAAGAATTTGTTGTTAACTAGAGGAATAATTAGAACGTTAATTACATAAAGACCACTTGAACAGTTGGAAAACATGATTTGTTTCATCCCATAAGCCATCATTGGCCTGCACTGGTTGAAATGTAGCAATACCAAACCTATGAAGCCATACTTCTGCCAAGAATGAGGGAAAAGCTTCTATGAACGGAAACGCTTTAGACGCCACATGAAGACTCACACGGGGGAGAGATCGTACCCCTGCCCCCCTTGCTTTTCCAGCTTCAAACCAAACATCTTGAAACACCTGCCTAATGTCGGAAATTATAATGATTTGCCTTTTTTATATAACACCTTATATAATAACTCATTGTATTCATAGGTATGACTTGGAGATGACTCCACCACAGTGAAACTATAACGTTATAATGGAACATCATTAGGTTATAGTTACATTGTTTAATGAACTGTTTTTTTGTATTTCTTTTTTTTCTTAATTTCATCGCTTTTTAAATGACAAGATTTGTATGCCGACTCCTGCTGATGACTGACAAAGGTGACGGTCTGTGAAAGATGGCATGTACAGTCTCTCATTTTTGTAAATATGAGTATATCTTTTCATGTGACAACACTGAAGAAATGACACTTTGCTACAATGTAAAGTAGTGAGTGTACAGCTTGTATAACTGTAAATTTGCTGTCCCCTCAATAACAACACACAGCCATTAATGTCTAAACCACCGGCAACAAAAGTGAGTACACCCCTAAGTGAAAATATCAAAATTGGGCCCAAAGTGTCAATATTTTGTGTAGCCACCATCATTTTCCAGCACTGCCTTAACCCTCTTGGGCATGGAGTTCAGAGCTTCACAGGTTGCCACTGGAGTCCTCTTCCACTCCTCCATGACGACATCACGGAGCTGGTGGATGTTAGAGACCTTGCACTCCTCCACCTTCCGTTTGAGGATGCCCCACAGATGCTCAATAGGGTTTAGGTCTGGAGACATGCTTGGCCAGTCCATCACCTTTACCCTCAGCTTCTTTAGCAAGGCAGTGGTCGTCTTGGAGGTGTGTTTGGGGTCGTTATCATGTTGGAATACTGCCCTGCGGCCCAGTCTCCGAAGGTAGGGAATCATGCTCTGCTTCAGTATGTCCCAGTACATGTTGGCATTCATGGTTCCCTCAATGAACTGTAGCTCCCCAGTGCCGGCAGCACTCATGCAGCCCCAGACCATGACACTCCCACCACCATGCTTGACTGTAGGCAAGACACACTTGTCTTTGTACTCTTCACCTGGTTGCCGCCACACACGCTTGACACGATCTGAACCAAATAAGTTTATCTTGGTCTCATCAGGACATGGTTCCAGTAATCCATGTCCTTAGTCTGCTTGTCTTCAGCAAACTGTTTGCGGGCTTTTTTGTGCATTATCTTTAGAAGAGGCTTCCTTCTGGGACGACAGCCATGCAGACCAATTTGATGCAGTGTGCGGCGTATGGTCTGAGCACTGACAGGCTGACCCCCCCCACCCCTTCAACCTCTGCAGCAATGCTGGCAGCACTCATACGTCTATTTCCAAAAGACAACCTCTGGATATGACGCTGAGCACGTGCACTCAACTTCTTTGGTCGACCGTGGTGAGGCCTGTTCTGAGTGGAACCTGTCCTGTTAAACCGCTGTATGGTCTTGGCCACCGTGCTGCAGCTCAGTTTCAGGGTCTTGGCAATCTTCTTATAGCCCAGGCCATCTTTATGTAGAGCAACAATTCTTTTTTTTCAGATCCTCAGTTCTTTGCCATGAGGTGCCATGTTGAACTTCCAGTGACCAGTCAGTATGAGAGCGATGATACAATTTAACACACCTGCTCCCCATTCACACCTGAGACCTTGTGACACTAACAAGTCACATGACACCAGGGAGGGAAAATGGCTAATTGGGCCCAATTTGGCCGTTTTCACTTAGGGGTGTACTCACTTTTGTTGCTAGCGGTTTAGACATTAATGGCTGTGTGTTGAGTTATTTTGAGGGGACAGCAAATTTACACTGTTATACAAGCTGTACACTCACTACTTTACATTGTAGCAAAGTGTCATTTATTCAGTGTTGTCACATAAAAAGATATACTCAAATATTTACAAAAATGTGAGGGGTGTACTCACTTGTGAGATACTGTATGTTGTGTTATGTGCTTAAAGGTAGACTCAGTGAAAAAATGTTGCCACGAGCAGCACCACAGATAATGCGAAATGCAAGACTTTGCTGTCATGCGATATCTGTGCCAGTGGAGGCTTGTGGGAGGAGCTATAGGAGGATGGGCTCGTTGTAATGTCAGGACTGGAATCGAGTCAAACGTCGTTTCCATATTTTTGTGTTTCATACTGTTCCATTTATTCCATTCCAGCCATTACAATGATTCTGTCCTCCAATAGCTCCTCCCACCAGCCTCCTCTGATCTACACTGTGCATGGGTTAACAGGGTTACCACTTGAACAGAGATCCACCCATCCTGTCATTAACTGATTTGTACTAGTCCCAGGATAAGAACCATCATTGGCCTTCAGTGGTGTTTATCACTTTGTCCTGTACAGCATTGGTTCCCAACCAGGACTACTAGCCTAGGACCCCTGGGGGTACTTGAGAAAACGTATAGACTTATGAGACTATAGGCCTACTGGTAAAATGCACATGATGGGATACTTAAAGGGTACTCCAGGCAAAGCAAAATTTTGTTGTTGGTACAGTAACTAAAAACGGTTGGGAACCAATGCTGTACAGTATCATTCCCACATTTTGACAGAAGAAGCCTGTTATTATTGCAATAAAATAACTATTTTTTTTATTATCATAAACATACCACACATTTCCAGTATCACTTATTTTGAGGAATATTGCTTTAAGAATCCACATCAATAAACCGCCTCTAAATCGCTGCATATCGAGGATCCATTACCTGATTGGTCAAGGCCACGTTTAGTAGGCACTTTAAGAACATAAACTAGGAAGTGCAGCGTTTTTATGGCGTCGACAAAGGTAGGCGAGGCTGTGTTTGCCCTTCTATCATTGAGCATTTACGAGATATAAAATATGTTAGCCTTTGCTGTATTGTTCTTATCAACAAAGACGAGACTACAAGTTAACGACTTCTGTGAAACTCCATGTGATTATTGCATTTTCGTTTTCGTGTGTTGCACCAAAGATGCTGGATATAATGACGAGATGCGTGTGTCTCCGCCCTAACAATGGGGATTCGTTGTCCACAGAGCATAACGGCGAGGTCCCCCTATTGCTTTCTTTAGATAGGTGGATACATCTCGTTTTTTGAATATTCTATGAGGGGTGTTAACGTCCACCGCATGTAGACCGTCTTGAATTTCAACAGGGACAGCTCTAGTATAAAGTGATTTTTCTCGAAGTTGCCGGGATGTCAGTGCATCACACTTATATCAGTACACTCGTAATAACCTAAGCATTACCAAACTTATATTATATCAAATAAACCGCACGTATTAAAATAGCATTTCCTGTTTATCTTGACTAAATTCGACACTCTCATTGCCCCGACCCCATACAAAAATGCCATACATAATTAATGATCTGCTTAACGTGGACAGATTTTGGGCAGAGTACACCCTCTTGCATTGCCTCTCCCTATCTGGTTGCACTTGCATTCAGTAGCATCTATGAATCACACGATTACATAGGATTTACGTCAAACGGAAGAACCAAGGACATGATAGTTCCAGGGGCTATTCATTAGCTTATTCTGTTGCAAAACGTTTTTTTAACGGAAGCAAAATGAACGTAACGGGGAGGGACCTATCTGAATTTGTCCAATAGTGGTTGGACTAATGACTACACCCCAGATGTTCTGAGATTCTATCTTGTGTTTACGAAACAATTTCTGCTGTGAGATTATTACATCAGTGTTCGCGGATGCTGCGAGATTAGGATATCCTGACCTGTTTAAAGGCGCTACGTGGTCAATCTGATGTTTGCATTGGCCGTGCAGCATTTACGGCGATACGCCTCTGCAGAAGTCAGGGCATTTATACTTATTGCGCATTGTCAAGCAGCGCAGATCTGTTGTAAAGCAAATTGTCAAGGAATGAGTTTGTTTATACAGGACCTCCCATCCCCATCTACCGTCACCCAATCATGTCAATGCGGAGGAGCTAAATGGAGCCCTCCGCATTGTCAACATTTGGGAGGCGCACGGCGGTGTGGTATGGAGCTCAATTTGGCCTCTGCATGCCCCCAGAGGCTCCGAAATTGCTTCACACCATCCATATGGAGCCTCTGACCACATAAATCGGCTTTTAGACCAAGCGATTTTAACAGTAGAGCAAAGGATGGCAATGTATGGGAAATTAATGGCTGCAGTATTTCCGTTATAATGACTATATTATGCATGGAGAGCCAAGGCGTAAATGTATAAACGTGTGTATTCTAATTTAAAATGTATGTTGCTCTGTCCTTGTGCTTTACCTATCTATTAATGTTACGTAATATGTCATGTTTTGTTGGGACCCCAGTAAGAGTAGCTACTGCTTTGGCAGTTGCTAATGGGCATCCTAATAAAATACTAATCCTAGCAGCTCAAGACATTAGCTAGTTAGTTTAGGGATCCTGAGTGGCGCAGCAGTCTAAGGCACTGCATCTTAGTGCTAGAGGCGTCACTACAGACCCTGGTTCGATATTAGTATGATCCCTGCCTGGTATAGCTCTCTAAGTGTGATGCTCAATTTAACCTGGTCTTTTCTCGACAGAATTCAAATGAAGAAGCACTCCAGTCAACAAGATGAAGAGCAAACCTGGGAAAAAGCAACACAACAAAACCAAGATGTCTAAACACCATCGAAACCCCATCAAAACAGAGTGTGGAAGACAGTCCGATGATTTTGACTGCAGTAGAGAAGAACCAGACATTAACCAATCACCCTACATTACTAAAGGAGTTTGTAACAACTCTATCCTAATCAAAGAGGAACCAAAAGACTTTGAACGGCAGGGAATGGGAGAAGAACAAAACCGTTCTATTCCTTCCTTCCAGAAGAACCACATCGAACATCAAAATACATCCAATCCAATGACCGGGTGTAGCCAGATATCAAGGAGTCCTATGGTGATGCTAACAAGATTGTCTAATGTAAGAAGAGTTAGTGGTCTTTCCCAACATGTGACAGTTAGTAACTAGACAATAGTATTTAGACTTTTGGTTCATGCATATTGTGGTTTCTTCATCTTTCTAATCCATAAGGTGGTGGTTAAGACTCTTCTGCGAGACACTAAAGTGTGTTTGGTGAAGGAGGAAAACCCAGAAGAGCCCGATGGAGGTAAGGCAAAGTTCATATATCCAGTCCACCCACAACACTGCATTTGAAATGGATGATGGGATTACTTGAACATCACTTGAACATTCATTTAGCAAACTTTGAAATGAGTATTTTATTGTTGAATGAGGAAATGTAAGAAATCACGTTTGTGTTCTGTTTCCTCTCTCCTCACATTATTCTCTTCTCACTCTTTCTACCATCCTTCCTCTCCCTCAGTCTCTACTTCTCAGTTCTTTCCTTGTCCACACTGCACCATCTCCTTCACTGACTGTTACTTCCTGGAGAACCACATCAAGACCAAACACCCGAAGCAGTACCTGGCCATGTTGAAAAGCCAAGTCTCAAAGAGTAAAACCGTGTATGCCCCCACACACAGCTGTCCCCACTGTAGCTGCATGTTCCATACCCCACGGCAACTACACGTCCACACCCGTCAGGCCCACCCCTCTCCCTCTCTGAGAAAACTCCACCCCTGCCCCTATTGTGCCCGCAGCTTCCAGTACATAGCCAGACTGCATACTCACTGCAAGGTTTGGCACAAAATGTCTGTCACTTTCACAGATGGATACCTCAGTTGCGCTGACTGTGGAAAGAGCTTCAAGAATTGCTGGGGACTGGGGCCTCACCAGTGTCACAAGCCTGAGGACACTAAGCTTGAGGATGGCCCTGTCTGTATGAACATTGGCATGCCATGCTCAGAGTGTGGCAAAAGCTGCTCTAGTCCTCGGAATCTGCGCATTCACATGCGCACACACACCGGCGAGAAGCCTTACGTCTGCAAGGAGTGTGGCAAGAGCTTCTCAGAAGACAGCAGTTACCGCAAACATATGATGATACACTCGGGGGTCAAGCCATTCAAATGTCAGGATTGTGGAAAGGATTTTGCCCGGATGGGGCGCCTCCGAGTTCACATGACTATTCACTCTGGCGAGAAGTCTTTCTCTTGCTCCAAATGTGACAAGCGGTTTGCATACAAGGACTGTCTGAAGCTTCACCTGCGCACACACTCAGGGGAGAGACCTTTTAAATGTACTGTGTGTGGTAAAGACTTTGCCTACAGAAATTATCTGAAGTTGCATCTGAAGATCCACAACAATGAAAGGAACTACCATTGTGGGGTTTGTGGGCTGAAGTTCATAAACAGTGCAGCATTGAAAACCCACCAGCGCACACACACTGGGGAGAGGCCTTTCCATTGCACAGTGTGTGACAAGACATTTTTCCGACATGAACACCTGAAGAACCACCAGCGCACTCACACAGGTGAGAAACCATACACCTGTACTGAGTGCGGTAAAAGCTTCACTCAGTCTGGAGATCTGACCAAACACAAGCGCATCCACACTGGGGAGAGGCCATTTGAATGTTCTGAATGCCACCGACGGTTTATCTGTTCTGCTGATCTGACCAGACACATGAGGATCCACAATAACTCACGGCCATATCCCTGCCAGGAGTGTGACAAGAGATTCCGCTTGGCCAACCACCTTAAAATTCACATGAGGACCCACACTGGGGAGAGACCATACTCCTGCCCCCGCTGCCATCGCACCTTTGCTCGCACCCACCACCTCTCTGGTCACCTGCCTAGATGTCGCTGAATGATGAAATTAGAATGTATATAAATAAACTCTTTTACTCTTGTTGTAGTGATTTAATAAGGGAACAGTGATGTACAGAAGATGGTTTTGTACCCGACTCTGTTGTGGTAATGCCAATAAAGGCCTCTATAGTCTGTGAGAGATGGCACGCCTGTTGTGTTTTTTGTGTATACAAACTTGTTGATTGAGTTTGAGGCGTGCGTAGCCAATAAGAGAGTCATATCACATACATTTCAGTCTCCCAGTATTAATTGGCCTGCACTGGCTGGTTTTGATATTGCAGCATGTCTGACTCTGCATATTACGATATGCAAGCTGTTGAAGAGGATTGATTCAAGCTCTTAAAGGCTCTGCATGGTAAATCTGCCATCTGCTGTGGCCGTATAGCATTTACTGAGATGCAGCCGCCGCAGTAGCCAGAACAATGTTTATACAGGACCTCCCGCCCCCACTTACCGTCAACCAATCATGTCAATGCTGAACTATACAGTGCCCTCTGCATTGTTACAAAATGTGAGAGGCGCACAGCGATGTGGTATGGAGCTTGATTTAGCCTCTGCATGCCTCCGGAGGCTTCGCAATTGTGTCACACCTTCCATACAACGCCTCTGACCACATTTGCAGATCAAGCATAAATTGGCTTTCAGGCTACACTATCATTCCCACATTTTGATAGTCACATTGTGGACCTAGGGACATTCTCAATTAGCTTAGCTAACTCTTCCATCTCCTCGCCTCTTTTTGAAAAAGGTCAAAGGTAATCACTGCTTTAGCACACTCTGCCAACCCGGATGTCCTAGCCGTGTCTGAATCCTGGCTTAGGAAGACCACCAAAAACTCTGAAATCATCCCTAACTACAACATTTTCAGACAAGATAAAGGGGGCGGTGTTGCAATCTACTGCAGAGAGAGCCTGCAGAGTTCTGTCCTACTATCCAGGTCAGTACCCAAACAATTTGAACTTCTACTTTTAAAAATCCACCTCTCTAAAAACAAGTCTCTCACCGTTGCCGCCTGTTATACACCACCCTCTGCCCCCAGCTGTGCTCTGGACACCATATGTGAACTGATTGCCCCCCATCTATCTTCAGAGCTTGTGCTGCTAGGTGACCTAAACTGGGACATGCTTAACACCCCAGCCATCCTACAATCTAAGCTTGATGCCCTCAATCTCACACAAATTATCAATGAACCTACCAGGTACCACCCCAAAGCCGTAAACACGGGCACCCTCATAGATATCATCCTAACCAACTTGCCCTCTAAATACACCTCTGCTGTTTTCAACCAAGATCTCAGCGATCACTGCCTCATTGCCTGCATCCGTAATGGGTCAGCGGTCAAACGACCTCCACTCATCACTGTCAAACGCTCCCTGAAACACTTCAGCGAGCAAGCCTTTCTAATCGACCTGGCCCGGGTATCCTGGAAGGATATTGACCTCATCCCGTCAGTAGAGGATGCCTGGTTATTTTTTTTAAATGCCTTCCTCACCGTCTTAAATAAGCATGCCCCATTCAAGAAATTTAGAACCAGGAACAGATATAGCCCTTGGTTCTCTCCAGACCTGACTGCCCTTAACCAACACAAAAAACATCCTGTGGCGTTCTGCATTAGCATCGAACAGCCCCCGTGATATGCAACTTTTCAGGGAAGTTAGAAACCAATATACACAGGCAGTTAGAAAAGCGAAGGCTAGCTTTTTCAAGCAGAAATTTGCTTCCTGCAACACAAACTCAAGAAAGTTCTGGGACACTGTAAAGTCCATGGAGAATAAGAACACCTCCTCAAAGCTGCCCACTGCACTGAGGATAGGAAATTCTGTCACCACCGATAAATCCACTATAATTGAGAATTTCAATAAGCATTTTTCTACGGCTGGCCATGCTTTCCACCTGGCTACCCCTACCGCGGTCAACAGCACTGCACCCCCCACAGCTACTCGCCCAAGCCTTCCCCATTTCTCCTTCTCCCAAATCCAGTCAGCTGATGTTCTGAAAGAGCTGCAAAATCTGGACCCCTACAAATCAGCCAGGCTAGACAATCTGAACCCTTTCTTTCTAAAATGATCTGCCGAAATTGTTGCAACCCCTATTACTAGGCTTTTCAACCTCTCTTTCGTGTCGTCTGAGATCTCCAAAGATTGGAAAGCAGCTGCGGTCATCCCCCTCTTCAAAGGGGGGGGACACTCTTGACCCAAACTGCTACAGACCTATATCTATCCTACCCTGCCTTTATAAGGTATTCGAAAGCCAAGTCAACAAACAGATTACCGACCATTTCGAATCCCACCACACCTTCTCCGCTATGCAATCTTGTTTCAGAGCTGGTCATGGGTGCACCTCAGCCACGCTCAAGGTCCTAAACGATATCGTAACCACCATCGATAAGAAACAAAACTGTGCTGCCGTATTCATTGACCTGGCCAAGGCTTTCGACTCTGTCAATCACCACATCCTCATCGGCAGACTCAATAGCCTTGGTTTCTCAAATGATTGCCTCGCCTGGTTTACCAACTACTTCTCTGATAGAGTTCAATGTGTCAAATCGGATGGCCTGTTGTCCGGGCCTCTGGTAGTCTCTATGGGGGTGCCACAGGGTTCAATTCTTGGGCCAACTCTTTTCTCTGTATACATCAATGATGTCGCTCTTGCTGCTGGTGATTCTCTGATCCACCTCTACGCAGACGATACCATTCTGTATACTTCTGGCCCTTCTTTGGACACTGTGTTAACAACCCTCCAGACTAGCTTCAATGCCATACAACTCTCCTTCCGTGGCCTCCAACTGCTCTTAAATACAAGTAAAACTAAATGCATGCTCTTCAACCGATCACTGCCCGCACCTGCCCACCCGTCCAGCATCACTACTCTGGACGGCTCTGACTTAGAATATGTGGATAACTACAAATACCTAGGTGTCTGGTTAGACTGTAAACTCTCCTTCCAGACTCACATCAAACATCTCCAATCCAAAGTTAAATCTAGAATTGGCTTCCTATTTCACAACAAAGCATCCTTCACTCATGCTGCCATTCATACCCTCGTAAAACTGACAATCCTACCGATCCTCGACTTCAGCGATGTCATTTACAAAATAGCCTCCAATACCCTACTCAATAGACTGCATCCAGTTTATCACAGTGCCATCTGTTTTGTCACCAAAGCCCCATATACTACCCACCACTGCGACCTGTACGCACTCATTGGCTGGCCCTCGATTCATACTCGCCAAACCCACTGGCTCCAGGTCATCTACAAGACCCTGTTAGGTAAAGTCCTCCCTTATCTCAGCTCACTGGTCACCATAGCAGCACCCACCTGTAGCACGCGCTCCAGCAGGTATATCTCTCTGGTCACCCCCAAAGCCAATTCCTCCTTTGGCCGTCTCTCCTTCCAGTTCTCTGCTGCCAATGACTGGAACGAACTACAAAAATCTCTGGAACTGGAAACACTTATCTCCCTCACTAGCTTTAAGCACCAGCTGTCAGAGCAGCTCACAGATCACTGCACCTGTACATAGCCCATCTATAATTTAGCCTAAACAACTACCTCTTCCCCTACTGTATTTATTTATTTTGCTCCTTTGCACCCCATTTATTTCTATTTCTACTTTGCACTTTCTTCCACTACAAATCTACCATTCCAGTGTTTTACTTGCTGTATTGTATTTACTTTGCCACCATGGCCTTTTTTGCCTTTACCACCCTTATCTCACCTCATTTGCTCACATTGTATATAGACTTATTTTTCTACTGTATTATTGACTGTATGTTTGTTTTACTCCATGTGTAACTCTGTGTTGTTGTATGTGTCAAACTGCTTTGCTTTATCTTGGCCAGGTCGCAACTGTAAATGAGAACTTGTTCTCCACTTGCCTACCTGGTTAAATAAAGGTGAAATAAATAAATAAAAATCAAAGAGAGGAGGAGAGGAAATGTGGGAACAAATGCACATGTATGAAGACTCCTTCACGTGCAAATTAAATGTTTTAAGTAGTAAAAAGTCAGTTTTATAAATAAAAGGATAAGTAGCATGTCGATTTTAAATATGTGCCTACTTTTCTCTGATTCAAATTGGGGTGTAGCGGCTCTCCAAACCCTTCCGCAAAGGACTCAGGTAGGATAATCTTGTGCTTCCTTGACATGAGGATGCGAGGACACTCCTCAGTTCGCCTACTAACATATTGACACTCGACCACTTATCGGTTTCCGGGTCACGGAAGACAGAGGATTCGAGGAGAGGACAGTCTTTTGGCCAAATGAGAACATCCCCATGTCTCTGAAATCCCAGACCTAGGGCAACAAGGCTGTGGGTTGTAGGTCTTGTAGTTGAAGAAGCTGACACAATGTGCCATCAGTGCATTAGACTAAAATAAATAAAAAAAATTATATATATATATATATATATTGGTGTGCCAGTTAATTAAGGGTTAATGATGCAATGTGATTTGTAGATCAGTCAGTCTTGACTTGCCTTTAAAGTCGGCTGCAATGTCGAACGCACCCATTAATAACTAACTCAAAATAGTTAATTTATGTCGTTTTCAATGAGGGGGTTCGATTAATCTTGCCCAGGCAAGCATGTAGTCGTGTTCTGCACCTGCTGAAAGTAGATTGCATTCGATTTGGAACCGAGCTGCCTCGGCGTGAGACCACTGATTTAACAAAAAGGAAGAGGAAGGCCCAACTCGCAGAAACTCAGTCTCTCTCCAGCAGGTGGTGTTTGTTCATTGTTTCAACGAACAAGTAAGGAGTTTAAATGAGAGTGTAGAACCGGGCCTCCCACTCCTCTTTCTATTCTGGTTAGAGCCAGTTTGCGCTGTTCTGTAAAGGGAGTAGCACACAGCGTTGTACGAGATCTTCAGTTTCTTGGCAATTTCTTGCATGGAATAGCCTTCATTTCTCAGAGCAAGAATAGACTGACGAGTTTCAGTGGAAAGTTATTTGTTTCTGGACATTTTGAGTCTGTAATCGAACCCACAAATGCTGATGCTCCAGATACTCAACTAGTCTAGTCTAAAGAAGGCCAGTTGTATTGCTTCTTTAATCAGGACAACAGTTTACAGCTGTGCTGACATAATTGCAAAAGGGTTTTCTAATGATCAATTAACCTTTTAAAATGATCAACTTGGATTTCCTAACACAACATGCCATTGGAACACAGGAGTGATGGATGCTGATAATAGGCCTCTGTACACCTATGTAGATATTCCATTAAAAATCAGCTGTTTCCAGCTACAATAGTCATTTACAACATTAACAATGTCTACACTGTATTTTGGATTAATTTAATGTTATTTTAATGGACAAAAAATGTGTTTTTCTTTCAAAAACAAGGACATTTCTAAGCGACCCCAAACTTTTGAACGGTAGAGTATATTGAACAGATGTTATTGCGGGTGTAGCGAAATGCTTGTGTTCCGAGCTCCAACAGTGAATTAATATCTAACAATTCATAACAATGCACAAATCTAAAAGTAAAAGAATGGAATTAAGAAATATATAAATATTAGCACGAGCAATGTCGGAGTGGCATTAACTAAAATACAGTAGAATAGAATACAGTATATACATATGAGATGAGTAAAGCAGTATGTAAACATTATTAAGGTGACAAGTGTTCCATTATTAAAGTGGCCAGTGATTTCATGTCTATGTATTTAGGGCAGCAGCCTCTAAGGTGCAGGGTTGAGTGGTCGGGTGGTAGCCGGCTAGTGATGGCTATTTAACAGTCTGCATAGAGATGCTTGGGAATATGGTCACTTTGGGGGACCATGTTGTGGGTGTTTCAGGGGAAGGAGGTATATCTAACCTCCATCATCTAGGACATGACAATGGTTCATCAAATCTCCCCATTTCTGCCCATTCTTTTGGACTGTTTTGCAGGCCTTCTCATACAGCTGCAACTGTATATGCATTCATAAATCAAGACCTTTCTTGAGTTGGGCTCTGGGATGGTGCAATTGTTGAGAATCTGAGTCTATGGTTGTTGTGGGGGAAAGGGGTTGAGTGTGTATGTGTATGTGTGTGTGTGTGTATCCCACAACTGTTGTGAGGGAGTAAAAGATGTTAGGGACAATATAGGAAAATTCACAATAATTGTTTGCTAATATAATAATTGCTTGCCATAACGTAATTTTGGTAATGGCGAGACTGGTGAGAGGTAAAAATCCTTTGCATAAATTGCCTACATTACTACAAACATTAACAGTTAATTATATATGATATAAATCGAGGTGAGGGCGATGTAAATGCATTTGGCGGTTTATCTGCTTCTGTTCTGTGGGTGGCACTGTGTGCTCTTTTCGAAGGATGGGTCCCGGTTTCTCCGGGGCTATGGGATCCGGGGGGTCGGGGATGGTCTGCCGGGCATTGGGATGACAACCCAACTCAGGATGAGGAGGGATTTTAGCGGGTGGAATAGGGGGGACCAATTGGAGGTTTACTTAGTAGCAATGCAAATATCATGGTACAGCTATATAGACACTCAATCATCATGTTACATTTGCAAACATATATTTGGATTAATAGAATTTAAACGTGTGTCTTATTATGATAAGTGGTGAAATAAGTACAGCCAGTTATAATTGCAATGGCTTAGCAGATAATAAGAAAAGATTATCAGAATTTACCTGGCTAAAAGAGAAAGAATATAGTATCTATTGTTTACAGGAAACTCATTCAACAATTTTAGATGAAGTTTTGTGGAAAAAGGACTGGGGGGGGTGAAATATATTTCTCCCATGGGCAAAGAAATTCAAAAGGGTTGATGATATTAATTAACAGTAATTTTGATCCAAATGTGCAAATTGTCCAAACAGATCATCAAGGCAGATGGATTATTTTGAATATGTTATTGGACAATAAACAGATATTACTTATTAACCTATACGGTACAAATAATGATGATCCAAGCTTCTTTGAAAATATATATAAGAATTTATCAACTCTACAAGCAACACTAGACTCTATTGTTATGGTGGGGGATTTTAATAAGGTTTTAAATACCTATATGGACCGTAAAGATAATCACACTAAAAACTATCACCCTCAGGCACTTAAGGAAATGATGAATGTCATGGATATGTTGGAATTAGTGTATATACGGAGACTTAAATACCCTGACCTAGTCAGTTATACATGGCGGAGGCTTAATCAAGCTAGTTGTCTAGATTACTTTCTTATGTCATTCTCTCTGGCACCAAAAGTTTAAAAAGTGTTGATGGGGACAGAATGCAGTCGGATCATCACATAATTGGCATATATACTACACTTACAGAATTTCCACATGGGCGAGGATATTGGAAATGTAATCAAAGCCTACTAGATGATGTTTATAACTAAGACAGAAGAATTTATAACTGACTGTTTCCGACATCAAATAGAGTTGAAGTCAGAGTTTACATACACTTAGGTTGGAGTCATTAAAACTCATTTTTCAACCACTCCACAAATTTCTTGTTAACAACCTATAGTTTTGGCAAGTCGGTTAGGACATCTACTTTGTGCATGACACAAGTAATTTTTCCAACAATTGTTTACAGACAGATTATTTCACTTATAATTCACTGTTTCACAATTCCAGTGGGTCAGAAGTTTACATACACTAAGTTGACTGTGCCTTTAACCAGCTTGGAAAATTCCAGAAAATTATGTCATGGCTTTAGAAGCTTCTGATAGGCTAATTGACATAATTTGAGTCAATTGGAAGTGTACCTGTAGATGTATTTCAAGGCCAACCTTCAAACTCAGTGCTTCTTTGTTTGTCATCATGGGAAAATCAAAAGAAATCAGCCAAGACCTCAGAGAAAAATTGTATACCTCCACAAGACTGGGTCATCCTTGGGAGCAATTTCCAAACACCTGAAGGTACCACGTTCATCTGTACAAACAATAGTACGCAAGTATAAACACCATGGGACCACGCAGCCGTCATACTGCTCAGGAAGGAGACACATTCTGTCTCCTAGAGATGAACGTACTTTGGTGTGAAAAGTGCAAATCAATCGCCGAACAACAGCAAAGGACCTTGTGAAGATGCTGGAGAAAACAGGTACAAAAGTATCTATATCCACAGTAAAACGAGTCCTATATCGACATAACCTGAAAGGCCGCTCAGCAAGGAAGAAGCCACTGCTCCAAAACCGGCATTAAAAAAAGCCAGACTACGGTTTGCAACTGCACATGGGGACAAAGATCGTACTTTTTGGAGAAATGTCCTCTGGTCTGATGAAATAAAAATAGAACTGTTTGGCCATAATGACCATCGTTATGTTTGGAGGAAAAGGGGGAAGCTTGCAAGGCGAAGAACACCATCCCAACCGTGAAACACGGGGGTGGCAGCATCATGTTGTGGGGGTGCTTTGCTGCAGGAGGGACTGGTGCACTTCACAAAATAGATGGCATCATGAGGAAGGAAAATTATGTGGATATATTGAAGCAAAATCTCAAGACATCAGTCAGGAAGTTAAATCTTGGTCGCAAATGGGTCTTCCCAAGCATACTTCCAAAGTTGTGGCAAAATGGCTTAAGGACAACAAAGTCAAGGTATTGGAGTGGCCATCACAAAGCCCTGACCTCAATCGCATAGAAAATTTGTGGGCAGAACTGAAAAAGCGTGTGTCAGCAAGGAGGCCTAAAAACCTGACTCAGTTACACCAGCTCTGTCAAGAGGAATGGGCCAAAATTCACTCAACTTATTGTGGGAAGCTTGTGGAAGGCTACCCAAAACGTTTGACCCAAGTTAAACAATTTAAAGGCAATGCTGCCAAATACTAATTGAGTGTATGTAAACTTCTGACCCCCTGGGAATGTGATGAAAGAAATAAAAGCTGAAATAATCATTATCTCTACTATTATTCTGACATTTTACATTCTTAAAATAAAGTGGTGATCCTAACTGACCTAAGACAGGGAATTTTTACTAGGATTAAATGTCAGGAATTGTGAAAAACTGAGTTTAAATGTATTTGGCTAAGGTATATGTAAACTTCCGACTTCAACTGTATATGGATATATATATTTACCCTCAAAAGATATGGTGCAGACAATTACATTGATGGAAGCAACAATCTATCTGCAATATTAAAGCTGATCCATCCCTTAAAATAAAAGTCTTGAGATAGAAGCTGTTTTTCAATCTTTTGCTCCCAGCTTTGATGCGCCTGTACTGACCTCGCCCTCTGGATGATAGTGGGGTGAACAGGCTGTGGCTCGGGTGGTTGATGTCCTTTGATATTTTTGCCCTTCCTGTGTTATCGGGTGCTGTAGGTGTCATGGAGGGCAGGCAGTGTGCCCCGGTGATGTGTTGGGCAGACCGTACCACCCTCTGGAGAGCTCTGCGGTTTAGGGTGGTGCAGTTGCCGTACAGGCGGTGATACAGCCCGACAGGATGCTCTCAATTGTGCATCTGTAAAAGTTTCTATTGGTCTTAGGGGCCAAGCTGAATTTCTTCAGCCTCCTGAGTTTGAAGAGGCGCTGTTGCCCCTTCTTCATCACACTGTCTGTGTGGGTGGACCATTTCAGATTGTTAGTGATGTGTACGCCGGGGGAACTTGGAGCTTTCCACCTTCTCCACTGCTGTCCCGTCGATGTGGATTGGAGTGTGCTCCCTCTGCTGTTTCCTGAAGTACACGATCAGCTTCTTCGTTTTGTTGACAATGAGGGAATGGTTATTTTCCTGGCACCACTCCGCCGGGGCCCTCACCTCCTCCCTGTCGGCTGTCTCATCACTGTTGGCAATCAGGCATACTACTGTTGTGTCGTATGCAAACTTGATGATTGAGTTGTAGGTGTGTGTAGCCACGCAGTCATGAGTGAACAGCGAGTACAGGAGGGGGCTGAGCATTCACCCTTGTGGGGTCCCTGTGTTGAGGATCAGAGAAATGAAAGTGTTGTTTCCTTCCTTCACCACCTGGGGGCAGCCTATCTTGAAGTCCTGAACCCAGTTGCAAAGGGCGGGGTTCAGACCCAGGGCCCCGAGCTTAATGATGAGCTTTGACAGTACTATGCTGTTGAAGGCTGAGCTATAGACAATGAACAGCATTCTGACATAGTTATTCTTCTTGTCCAGATGGGATATGGCAGTGTGATGGCAATTGCATCCTCTGTGGATCTATTGGGGTGGTAAGCACATTGAAGTGGGTCTAGGGTGACAGGTAAGGTAGAGGTGATATGATCATTAACTAGCCTCTCATGCACTTCCATGACACAGAACTTTGGCAAAGGATAGAATCTACAAAGCTTAGTCCACACTGTTTGTAACAGATTCTAGTGTTCTCTCATCACCATTTTTGGTAGTGAGTGGAAACGCTAACCGGATGCTTCACACTTATGCATCCTGTTGAAATATCTTGCTGATTATTCTGTCTGTGCCAATATGGCGCCGCGCATTTCAAATTCGCCATCGGGAGTTTTCCATAGGAATAGGTGGATGACGTCAACGCTATCAATTAATGCTGTCTATGCTTCAATGAGAGGGGGCAGTCTTTCTCCCTGGGTAAAGCGGTGGTTTGAAAATATGTTGTTGACTTTGATACTCGTGCCCCTCTTCACCACAAACGACTTCAATTATGGGAGTCTTAGACTAAAGTAGATAGCGAACGACAGCGCAGCGGAAGAATTTTGTGCAAGTCATCAGGCTCATTCTTATTATATCTCAGTGGTCAGGCTACACCGCTGGGCTTCTTCACACCAAATTTGGTGTGAAGTGGAAATTCCAAACGGATGCTTCAGATGTACACATCCGATGAAACATCTGGTTCCTTGTTCTATGGTTTCCACTAGTTACCAAAGCCACAAAGTCAAAATTGGTTTAGACATAAGGTTAGCACTGTGGTTAAGGTTTAAACCCTCATTTTTTGGGGGAAATTGTAGAATAGGTTCCGTGGCTCAGTTGGTAGAGTATGGTGCTTGTAACGTCAGAGTTGTGCATTCGATTCCCACGGGGGAACAGTACAAAAATGTATGCATTCACTACTGTATAGGAGTGTCTGCTAAATGAGGTATGATATTTAAAAACAACAAAAAATGCGGGGTGTATGACTTTGTGGCTGTGGTAACTAGTGACGACCTTGTTCTTCATGTGGTGGAACGTTGCGGACATAGACCAGGAAGTGCAGCCTTTTATGGCGTCAACAAAGGAAAGCGAAGCTGTGTGCCATTCTGTCGTTGAGCATTTACAAGATACAACGTAATTGGCCTTCGCTGTGTTGTTCTCATTTACAAACACTAGGCTACTAGCAGCTCAAAAGCAGTAGCTAGTTGGCTGCAACAGTAAGTAGAGTTTGCTGCCTGTAATATAATCCTATAACGAGCTATGCTATGTCTGAGGGAGGGGGTTGGTAGCAACATGAAAGCTAATGTCATATTGAGGGTTAGCTGACAACGTCACGAAAGGATGCGCATGCTTCAATGTGGCATAACTCCATCTGTTGTGATTCTGTATAGCCAAATAGCTAACAACAATGACAAGAAGCTGCAGTGTGGGGAATCGTTAATGGCTCGTTTCATATCGTTTTATCTTGTTCTTGATACCATGTCGTGTTTTGAGGTGTTTT
This sequence comes from Salmo salar, assembly GCF_965601325.2. Lineage (NCBI taxonomy): Eukaryota > Metazoa > Chordata > Actinopteri > Salmoniformes > Salmonidae > Salmo > Salmo salar. The sequence continues at coordinate 71,399,660 of NC_138295.1, read as the reverse complement.
TACTGTTGCCACGTCATCTATGCTAATATGGCTCAAATTCGCTAGCTAGCTCACCAAGAAATGTAACGATGTATTTGAGAGACAGGTTCTCATTGTGAAAATGTATTTACGTATTGAAAACGAAATATAGTTTACATGTTGTCAGCAATTTAAGACAACCTCGTCTGTTTTGCCTTAGTTGTGCAGGCGTCGGTTTTGTAGCAAAACAACCAACCCGTCTATAGGCCTATTATTACTGGTAGGTTGACTGTTAGAAACGTATACATTTACATTGATTGTTCATACAGACTTGTAGTTTTAAAAATTACCCGCTGATTGTTCAAATCAAATTTTATTGGTCACATACACATGGTTAGCAAATGTTATTACGAGTGTAGCGAAATGCTTGTTCTTCTCGTTCTGACAGTGCAGCAATATCTAACAAGTAATAAATATCTTAACAATTCCACAACAAAAACCTAATACACACACATTTAAGTAAATTAATGGAATAAGAATGTATAAATATATGGATGAGCAATGTCAGAGCGGCATAGGCTAAGATGCAATAGATGGTATAGAATACAGTATATACACATGAGATGAGTAACGCAAGATATGGAAACATTGTTAAAGTAGCATTATTAAAGTGACTAGTGTTCCATTTATTAAAGTGACCAATGATTTAAAGTCTGTATATGGCAGCCTCTCTGTGCTAGTGATGGCTGTTTAACAGTCTGATGGCCTTGAGATAGAAGCTGTTTTTCAGTCTCGGCCCCAGCTTTGATGCACCTGTACTGACCTTGCATTCTGGATGATAGCGGGGTGAACATGCAGTGGCTTGGGTGGTTGTTGTCCTTGATGATCTTTTTGACCTTCCTGTGACTTAGTGTTGCATGGTTTATTAATATGATCACTGCTTGGTATAGCTCTCTAAGGGTGATGCTCAATAAACCCTGCTCTTTTCCCCACAGAGTTCAAATGAAGAAGCACTCCAGTCAACAAGATGAAGAGCAAACCTGGGAAAAAGCAACACAACAAAACCAAGAGGACTAAACACCATCGAGACCTAATCAAAACAGAGTGTGGAACACAGTCAGATGATGTTGACTACAATAGAGAAGAACCAGACATTAGCCAATCACCCTACATTACTAAAGGGGTTTGTAACAGCTCCATCCAAATCAAAGAGGAACCAACAGACTTTGAACAGCAGGGAATGGGAGAAGAACAAAACCGTTCTATTCCTTCCTTCCAGAAGAAGCACATCAAACATCATGATACATCCAATCCAATGACCGGGTGTAGCCAGATATCAAGGAGTCCTATGGTGATGCTAACAAGATTGTCTAATGTAAGAAGAGTTAGTGGTCTTTCCCAACATGTGACAGTTAGTAACTAGACAATAGTATTTAGGCTTTTGGTTCATGCATATTGTGGTTTCTTCATCTTTCTAATCCATAAGGTGGTGGTTAAGACTCTTCTGCGAGACACTAAAGTGTGTTTGGTGAAGGAGGAAAACCCAGAAGAGCCCGATGGAGGTAAGGCAAAGTTCATATATCCAGTCCACCCACAACACTGCATTTGAAATGGATGATGGGATTACTTGAACATCACTTGAACATTAATTTAGCAAACTTTGAAATGAATATTTAGCAGAGATATTTACTCAAGTGTTTTGTTGAATGAGGAAATGTAGGAAAACACAACTATGTTCTGTCCCATCTTTCTCTTCTCCCTCTTTCTACCTTCTTTCCACTGCTCTGTCCCTCCCTCTCCCTCAGTCTCTTCTCCTCAGTTCTTTCCTTGTCCACACTGCACCATCTCTTTCACTGACTGTTACTTCCTGGAGAACCACATGAAGACCAAACACCAGAAGCAGTACCTGGCTTTGTTCAAAGGCCAAGTCTCAACGAGTAAAACCGTGTATGCCCCCACACACAGCTGTCCCCACTGTAGCTGCATGTTCCATACCCCACGACAACTACACGTCCACACCCGTCAGGCCCACCCCTCTCCCTCTCTGAGAAAACTCCACCCCTGCCCCTATTGTGCCCGCAGCTTCCAGTACATAGCCAGACTGCATACTCACTGCAAGGTTTGGCACAAAATGTCTGTCGCTTTCACAGATGGATACCTCAGTTGCGCTGACTGTGGAAAGAGCTTCAAGAATTGCTGGGGACTGGGGCCTCACCAGTGTCACAAGCCTGAGGACACTAAGCCTGAGAATGTCCCTGTCTGTCTGAACATTGGCATGCCATGCTCAGAGTGTGGCAAAAGCTGCTCTAGTCCTCAGAATCTGCGCATTCACATGCGCACACACACCGGCGAGAAGCCTTACGTCTGCAAGGAGTGTGGCAAGAGCTTCTCAGAAGCCAGCAGTCATTGCAAACACATGATGATACACTCGGGGGTCAAGCCATTCAAATGTCAGGACTGCGGAAAGGATTTTGCCCGAATGTGGCACCTCCGAGTTCACATGACCGTTCACTCTGGCGAGAAGCCTTTATCCTGCCCCAAATGTGACAGGCGGTTTGCATACAGTGATTCTTTGAAGCTTCACCTGCGCACACACTCAGGGGAGAGACCTTTCAAATGTACTGTGTGTGGTAAAGACTTTGCGGATAAAGGTTATCTGAAGTTGCATCTGAAGATCCACAGCAATGAAAGGAACTACCATTGTGGGGTTTGTGGGCTGAAGTTCATAAACATTGCTGCGTTGAAAACCCACCAACGCACACACACTGGGGAGAGGCCTTTCCATTGCACAGTGTGTGACAAGACATTTTTCCGACACGCACACCTGAAGAACCACCAGCGCACTCACACAGGTGAGAAACCATACACCTGTACTGAGTGCGGCAAAAGCTTCACTCAGTCTGGAGATCTCACAAAACACATACGCACCCACACTGGAGAGAAGCCTTATGAATGCTCTGTCTGCCACGGCTGCTATACCTCTTCAGGGGATCTGGGCAAACATATGAGGATCCACAATGGCTCACGGCCATATCACTGCCAGGAGTGTGACAAAAGCTTCCGCATGGTCGGCCACCTTAAAACTCACATGAGGACCCACACTGGGGAGAGACCGTACTCCTGCCCCCGCTGCCATCGTACTTTTGCTCGCACCCACCACCTCTCTGGTCACCTGCCTAGATGTTGCTGAATGATTCGATTATTTATATACAGTCAACTCTTTTACTCTTGTTGTAGTTATTTAATAAGGGAACAGTGATGTACAGAAGATGGTTTTGTGCCCTACTCTGTTGTGGTAATGCCAATAAATGGTAATGTCAATAAAGGCCTCTATAGTCTGTGAAAGATGGCACGCCTGTTGTCTGGTTTTGATGTATTTTGTGTATGTTTTTTCTTTGAGAGGAAATAAGAGAGCCATATCACATTTCAATCTCCCAGTATTCTATTGGTAAACCATCATTGGCCTGCACTGGCTGGTTTTGATATTACAGCATGTTGTACATTTCATATTACAATATGCAAGCTATTGAAGAGGATTGATTCAACAATTTAGGCTATTTGTCTCTGAAATCCCAGACCTGGGGCAACATTGTTAGTGTGGGTGTCAACCTGTCTTCCTATTGAGAATCAGGACAGTAAATAAAAGGGTATACTCTATCCTCTTTACAACAGGTTCTTTAGCCATACAATAACTATCTTCTTGCTAATACAAAGACAACAATTCGTTCTTGATTGTAACCTTTATTTAACTAGGCAAGTCAGTTAAGAACAATTTCTTATTTACAATGACGGCTTACTCCGGCCAAACCCGGATGACGCTGGGCCAATTGTTCTCCGCCCTATGGGACTCCCAATCACAGCCGGATGTGATACAGCCTGGATTCGAGCCAGGCTGTATAGTGATGCCTCTTGCGCTGAGATGCAGTGCGCCACTCGGAGTCAGAACTGGCATAGCTACAAAAATTGCTGATACAAAACTGATACCTTTGGCGAGAATTTAATATTTATTTAAGAATCCACACCAATCAACAGCCTCTAAATTGCACATAATCCAGGGGTCATTGCTTGATTGGTCAGGTACCGTGAAATATTAACCGCAGGAAAGGAAACGCTTGTCTATTATGTTGACAAAATAGTCAAGTGACCGCTCTAACAATGGGAATACATGTCCTCCCTCAATTATGGATCACAGGCGGGACCATTCTAGCCAATGAGAGTCAGACTGCCTGTTGGGCACGTGCATCCACTGATATCCGTACATTTGTAACAACCTAAACATTACGAAATTTCTATTTAAAAAAACCCTCACCTAATTCGACACTCTCATAGACCTCCATACCACAAAACATTTATCTTGCGGACAGATTTTAACGAGAGTAAAGCCTCTCGCTTCCTCTGTAAGGAAACGCATAATTCTTCCGGTGTAGCTTAACTTTATTTTCTATTCGTGAGTATTTGAACGAGAAACAGACACTTGTTCCTCTCATGGTTAATATCTTTGCAATCGGTATTTGGTGAGAGATAACTAGTCGTCAAAAGGAGTAAGGTAGCTTACATTATCTACCATCTACCTAATATTGTTAGCTAACGTTACCCAGGCGAAGAGAGTCCATTTCTGACCCAGAAAGGTATGCAACGTAGCTAACCTCCCAATGATGACGTAAAAATGTATTTTGTTATCAAATGCTCCAATCTGCAGTATGTTAAACCTTTTGATTTGAGAAAATACTGTTCTGAAAATACTGTTTTGTACTGCCTCTGATAGCGGTATGTCCATGTGACCGTTGTAGTTTAGAGAAACAGTGAAGGTGTCCTAACACCCATAGAACCAAGCGGTCGAACGGGGAAATGGTTCAAATCGGTTTTCCACCATAAAATATGGAATTTTAGAAACACTTAAAATAAGGGCTGTGTTTCGTGTAGGTTTACCCTGGCATGACGTCTTGATAACCATGTAAATCTCTCTTGGACAAGGTTACTTTTATCAATATATTCAGCTCTATTTACTCAGATCCAAAAATGGTAATTAGCATCAAAGTAGACATGCAAGACTACACATTTTATTTTGGAAGGGGTAAATCTAGGCGAATATATTGAAAAGTCACCTTGTCCTAGAGATTCACACGGTTATCAAAACGTCACACGTTACACGTTACATGAAAAAAAGCCCTTATTTTAAGTGTTTCTAAAATCCCCTATGGGAAAAACAATTGGAACCATTTTCTTGTTTGACTGCTATGTTTTATGGGTATTATGACTCGTACTGTGATGATAATGTTGTGCGATTAAGTTTGTCTAAGTAAACAGACTTCTCCAGTGTTTTGGCTAAGCCAGAATTGTTTTTTTCCCACCAGCCTAGTACAGAGTAAAGCCAACAAAATACTATCTTGCTAGCCTTTGACCATGACTCTCATTTCAGTTCCATTACATTACACCTGAGCCATATGTATACACAGTGCCTTCAGAAAGTATTCATACCCCTTGACTTATTTGACATTTTATTGTGTTACAGCCTAAATTGAAAATGTATTAGATATATTTATTTTCCTCACTCACCAATACATGCAATACCTTATAATGACAAAGTGAAAATGTGTTTTTAGGAATTTATTGTAAATGTATTTAAATTTTACTACACAAATATCTAATTTACATAAGTATTCACTTCCCTGAGTCAGTACTCTGTAGAAGCACCTTTGGCGGTGATTACAGCTGTGAGTCTTTTTGGGTAAGCCTCTGAGAGCTTTGCATACCTGGATTGTACAATATTTGCCCATTATTCTTAAAAAAGGTTCATTATTTATCATTGCTAGACATTTTCAAATCTTGCCATAGGTTTTCAAAACTAACTAGGCCACTCCGGAACATTCAATATCGTCTTGGTAAGCGACTCCAGTGTAGATTAGGCCTTGTGTTTTAGATTATTGTCCTGCTGAAAGATACATTGGTCTCCTAATGTCTGTTAGAAAGCAGTCTGAACCAGGTTCTCCTCTAGGATTTTGCCTGTGCTTATAGCTGTATTCCATTTTCTTATTATCCCCCCAAAAATCCGTAATCTTTGCCAATGACAAGCATACCCATAACATAATGCAGCCACCACCATGCTTGAAAATATGAAGAGTGGTACTCCCGTGTTGTGTTGGATTTGTCCCAAACACTTTCTATTCAGGACAAAAAGTATATTTCTTTGTCACATTTTTTGCAGTATTAAGTGCCTTGTTGCGAACAGGGGAGATTTAAACAAATTCCACTTAGACATTATGGGGTATTGTGTGTAGATCAGTGACACAAAATCTCAATTTAAAATTTAGGCTGTAACACAACAAAATGTGGAAAAGATAAAGGGGTGTGAATACTTTTATGAATGCACTGTATATGGCTCTGCATTACACATAAAAAGAGTAATTGGGCTATGGCGTCTTCTCTAGGTGGCAGTTTCTTTTAAAGAGCAGTGATGCTCGGCCTGAACATTTGACACGCATCACTTGTGGTACGGTTTTGGAAGCATAAGGACCTTATCTTTCATATTGGCAAGAAATAATTTTCTTGAAAGAAATAGAAATAAGTTTAAGAAATACGTTTCTAGAACCATACCGCAATTGAGAATCGATTCACGTTTTGGAGTATTTGGCTGTTTTGGCTTGCATAGCTAATTCGCTCTATAAACAAGATGTAAGGTCCTTGGACTAAGGAGTAACGTTAGGCTCCTTTTGTCCAATATTGGGCTACTGTCTTGCTAGCTATTTATTCACCCATTGATAAGCTATGTAAAAATGCATGTTGTAACCAAATGCTCTCCTTTGCTTGTACCAGCCTGTTTGTTTTACTTTGTAGTGTTGGATGGGATGATTGTCATGATGATTCCTGACCTGGTGTTTCTGCAAGGGTGATGTTCATTCAAATCAAGTATTTTTTTCCACAGAATGCAAATGAAGAGGAAGACGTAGACAATAACCAATCGACAAGATTAAGATCAAACCTGGGGAAAAGCAACGCAATAAAACCAAGATGACTAGAAGTCATCGAGACCCCATCAAAACAGATTGTGCAACACAGTCAGATGATGTTGACTCCAGTAGAGAAGATTCAGACATTGGCCAAGCCCACTCTCTCAGCAGTAATGGGTTTACTTTCAACATCATCCAAATCAAAGAGGAGGAAACAGACTTTGAAATGCATGAAACAAGTGAGGAACATAACGGAATCAGATCAAATTATCACTTGGATTCTAGAGCACTACACCAGGATTCTGGAACCATCAAAACCAAGACTGAAACAGATTCTGTTTACATTAGCCAAGGAACGGTGGAAATGAAGACTGAGCATGATTCTGAAATCAGAGTGGTTAAGACAGAAACTCTAGTCTACGCCCCCTCACACAGCTGCCCCCACTGCAGTTGCATGTTCCACACACCACAGCAGCTACTTGTCCACACCTGCCAGGTCGCGAATTCTGACAACATTGTGGATTTTTTGTTGAAGACCCCGTTTCATTCTTTGGAGTCCACAGAAAGGGTGCGAATTAAAACTGAGGGTCGACCTCTGCCTGAAATCAAGTACATAAGGAAGGATGACAAAGTGAGGAGGGCGTTCAATACCAACTGGTATAAAAAGTATCAATGGCTAACAGGGAGTCTTTCATCATGCCGCTTGTATTGCTGGCCTTGTCTGCTCTTTGGAACGTTTGAGCCTTGGGCTAAAGGGGGGTTCAGTGACCTGAAGAACATTGACCGTTCAGCTAAACGGCATGACGAATGCCGGGAGCATCTCAACTCCTACGCGAAACTCAAGCTTTTGGGACATCCGAGTCATCATGCCAATCATTCACTCAATGAAGGCCTGCGTATTCAAGCTGCGCAACACAATGAGAAGGTCCGAAGAAACAGGGATGTTCTCAAACGCCTCATTGACAGCATTGCATACTTAGGCATGCAAGAATTGGCTTTTAGGGGGCACGATGAGATGGAAAGTTCCACTAACAAAGGCAACTACAGGGAATTGGCAGAGGTAATCGCACGGTATGATGCTTTACTTGCTCAGCATATGGAATCTTCAACTGTGTTCACTGGAATGTCAAGAACAATTCAGAACGACTTGATAACTGCTATCGCATCATCAATTAAAAGTGAGATTAAAAGCGAAGTTGACGCTGCTCCATTTTTCTCATGGCAAATGGATGAAACTACAGACCATTCGCAGTTGTCTGTCATTGTCAGGTATGTGGATGATCGGGGGGGTGTCCAGGAGCGTTTCTTGGGCTACTTTGATGTGTCAGCTGGGCGAGATGCACAGTCTGTGTTTGATCTAGTGAATTTGGAGATGTCAGAGTTTAACTTTGTGGAGAAACTTGTCGCTCAAACATATGATGGCGCTGCTGTAATGGCTTCTGATTTAAATGGTCTGCAAGCAAAAGTAAGAGCTGTAGCTCTGAGCGCCACCTTTGTGCATTGCTATGCACATTCCCTCAACTCCGTTTTAAGCCAGAGCATTAAGTCTATGCCCAAGACCAAGGTTTTCTTTGCCACACTGGGTGGCTTCGCAACATTTTTTTGTAAGTCCACCAATAGAATGCTGCTAGAAAAGGCCGCTTGTGCAAGTTTGCCAAAAAACGTACCAACACATTGGAATTTCACGTCCAGAGTCGTTAACACAGTGTCAAAAAACTTTGAGCATTTATTGGACACATTCACAAGTATCACAGAGCATCCTAACATGGATGATGACACGATTTTCGATGCAAATGGGTTCAAGACTCAGCTGGAAGATTTTCATTTTATTTTTTTACTTCTCACTTTTGAATATATATTTGCTTGCACAGATGTGGTTTTTGACAGTGTGCAACAGAATGCCATGGATGTAGAATTTTGTAAGAGGAGGATTGAGAATCTTATACTCAAGATAGAGGAGCACAAATCTGAAGAAGAATTTAGTGCTATATATCAGAAGGCTTCGAACATGACAGATGATCCAGAGTTGATGCACAGAAGGAAGCGAAGGCAGGGCACTCAGGATGTAATGCAGACGTACAAATCACTGTACGATTCAATCCATGACAACATCAAGACACAAATAGCACAGAGGTTCCAAAGCCTGGACAGCAGGAGAAGTCTTTGGAGTTGTTAGATGATGAGAAATTTGAGTCATTCCGGAGTGAATTCCCTACAAATGCAATGGAAAGCCTGTCCCAGAGCTATAGGTGTTTTTTCAACATGGAAAAACTGAAAAATGAGCTGCAAGTGTTCTACTGTGGTGAGGAGCTTCAAGGGAACAGTCGAAAACTGTGTGACAGAATCTTGCATTTCAAGGGGTGTGGATTGAATGAAGTGATGCCTGAGGTGTACCGGCTCATGTGCCTAGTTGCAACTATAGGGGCAACGTCAGCGGGCGTGGAGAGCAGATTTTCTCGTCTGAAAAGCCTGAAAAGCTACACAAGGAACACCATGGGACAAGAGCGACTCAGGAATCTGGCAATCCTATCCATAGAAAGGAGAATTCTTAAATCACTGCAGAAGAATCCTCACTGGTATGAGAGGGTCATTGACCAGTTTGCCAACCAGACTATGAGAAGAATGGACTTTATATTCAAGGTAACATATTAATAAAAAAAATTGTGCTAAGGTTTTTTTATTGCATCTATATGTGTAATAGATTGTATATTTACGCAAATAGTAATTTTTTTTTCGGCCCAACTGTGTTTTGAATTGGTTTGTTTCCAACAGTGATTGAGATCGGATGGTTGAAACTCCCTGAACTACTGAGAGGGAGTAAAAGGTCCCATGATGCCAGTGATGTCTTACAAACAGGAGCTACACGCTGCTTTTAAGCATGTGCACATGTCCACAACCTCTCATTCTTCCTCTGGAGACCTCAACCCTTCTCATGCACTGCAGTCTGTGTTGACTAAAGCTATCAGTGTCATCGAAAGATATCAGTTTGTTTGACTGCTGCTGCTAAAGAACATTAAAACTTTTGGTGAATGCCGGTTTTCCTTTTCCAGTTTATATGCCTTTTGGACCCTGCACCCAAAGACTTATTTGAACTGTTAAATTGAGCATGGTTCTTGATTTTGTGTTGTATTTTGTAGTTATTATGGATCCCCATTAGCTACTCTTCCTGGAGTCCAGGAAAATTTAAGGCACTTATAACATTTTTGTAGTTCATTAACAAGGGAAAAGTGTTGCACAGATGATGGTTGTATATGCCTGACTTACTGCCTGGGGATGACAAAAGTGAGAATGATTGCTGTGAATGAAGTATGTGAAAGAGGACACATTTGCTAATTGCACATTAGACGTTACGTTAAAATGAATTATACAGTGATCACTTCAACAGCTGTAGAACATCCTGTCATAACTGATTTGTGTCAATCCATATGCCATCAATGGCCTGCACTGGTTTTGATATTGCGCCATGTCTCACTTGCTAATAATCATACACATTCAGTTTATTGAAGATGATTGGGCCAAGCATGTAGGCTACATTGTCATTCCCACATCTTGACAGTGATGGTCTCTACGAATTAGAGTAGGGTTCCTATGCTATTTTCTCCATTCCAGCCATTAAAATGAGCCCGTCCTCCAATCGCTCCTCCCACCAGCCTCCGCTGTAGTTTATACATTGGCTTCAATAGCCATCATCTTGCTAATCCAATGGACACATTTAATCTTTGACAACAGTATTACAGTAAGTACTGCTTTGATAAAGCTAGAAAATGAGAAGGGCGCAACTGCTACAAAACTGATACCAAAAGTATGTGGACACCCCTTGAAATGAGTGGATTTGACTATTTCAGCTTCACCCGTTGCTGCCAGGTGTATAAAAATTGAGCACACCGCCATGCAATCTCCATAGACAAACATTGGCAGTACAATGGCCCATACTGAAGAGCTCAGTGACTTTCAACGTGGCACTGTCATAGGATGCCACTTTTCCAACAAGTCAGTTCGTCAAATTTCTGTCCTGCTATAGTTGCCCCAGTCAACTAAGAGCTGTTATTGTGAAGTGGAAACGTCTAGCAACAACGGCTCAGCCGCAAGGTGGTAGGCCACACAAGCTCACAGAACGGGACTGTGTAAAAATCGCCTATCGTCGGTTGCAACACTCACTACCGAGTTCCAAACTGCCTCTGGAAGCAACCTCAGCACAATAACTTATCGGGAGCATCATAAAATGGTTTTCCATGGCCGAGCAGCCGCACACAAGCCTAAGATCACCATGTGCAATGCCAAGCGTCGCCTGGAGTGGTGTAAAGCCCACCGCCATGGACTCTGAAGCAGTGGATATGCGTTCACTGGAGTGATGAATCACTCTTCACCATCTGGCAGTCCGATCGAAGAATCTGGTTTTGGCGGATGCAAGGAGAACGCTACCTACCCAAATGCATAGTGCCAACTGTAAAGTTTGGTGGGGGAAGGAATAATGGTCTAGGGCTGTTTTTCATGGTTCGTGCTAGGCCCTTTAGTTCCAGTGAAGGAAAGCTTAACGCTACTGCATACAATGACATTCTAGACGATTGTGTGCTTCCAACTTCGTGGCAACAGTTTGGGGAAGGCCCTTTCCTTCTTTAGCATGGCAATGCCCCCATGCACAAAGAGAGGTCCAATCATAAATTATTTGTTGAGATTGGTGTGGAAGAACTTGACTTGCCTGCACAGAGCCCTGACCTAAACCCCATCGAACACCTTTGGGATGAATTGGAACGCCAACTGCGAGCCAGGCCTAATCGCCCAACATCAGTGCCTGACCTCACTAATGCTCTTGTGGCTGAATGGAAGCAAGTCCCAACAGCAATGTTCCAACATCTAGTGGAATGCCTTTCCAGAAGAGTGGAGGCTGTTTTAGCAGCAAAGGGGGGACAAACTCCATATTAATGCCCATGATTTTGGAATGAGACGTTTGATGAGCAGATGTCCACGTGCTTTTGGTAATGTAGTGTACTTTTAAATGTTCCCTTTCTGTGCTGATAACATAGAGATAGAAGACTCATCTTTGTATCTGTGCCATTATAGCAAAGATTTTTTGATAACTAACCCAAGATAGACCAGAGCTTGTAGTTTCCACGAGCTAGTGAGATCCTATTGGCACGTTCTAGCATTTATTTGCATATTTCCATTAGGGAACACCTACTCTGTGACGTGTGCGTGTGTAATAACTCAATTCGCCCTTGCACTCCTTCCAAACAACGCAATTTTGTAAAACTTTGGCAAAGGGTAAAGTCTACAAAATGCAGTCCACTCTGTTACAGAGTCTAGTTTTGGAAACTGAAAACTGTATGGAGATCAAATGTTTCATCGATTAGAACATTTGCAGAATGTTGCACAAAATCGCCTCTCTCCTTCTGCTGGTCTCTGGGCTTCATCTCTTCACCATATTTGGTAGTGAGTGGAAACGCCAGCCGAATGCTTCACGTGTATACATCCGGTAAAATATCTGGCTCATTGTTCTATCTGTGATTAGTGTCTGACAGCATGGGCAGCGGCACTGAGGCAATCTCCATTTTGAGGTAGTCAATTTTCTTCTTCACAATTGGCTGACCCCTCCTGATGGTCTGGTTGGATATGACTGTAACAGGGTCTCCAAGAGGGATCATTCAATGAAGTTGTAAGTCCCACCCAGTTGGCTACATTAAAATGGTGGAATCCCTCAATTGTTCTGCCCATGCTAATGCGGCCTTTGGCCACTAGAGGCCTCTATCATTCTCTATGGCAGATACTTTTAGGCGAGAATGAATGTTCCTTTAAGAATCCACATCAGTCAATTAGTCAATAGGAGCTAAATCTTTGCACATGATCCAGGGATCTTTGCCTGATTGGTCAGGTTTCATGACTAACAATCCAGGAAATGCAGCATTTTTCCGGTTAAAGATGGTGGATAAATGAAGAGGTCCCGCTCAGGCCGTTGATCATTGAAATAAAATGGTAAGTTCCGGTCTGCTTAACGTGATGGCTCCCCAATGCATTAGCAGTTTGGTCTGTTCTGCTTAGTTCATTGACTGTTAATGAACCCGAACAATTAGGAAGTGGGATGTCTCGCTTCCTCTTCCGTCTCTGTTTCCGGTGACAACAATCAGAAATAAGCTATTTTCAAAACTTTGCTAGCTTGCGTATTTATTTATCCGTGAGCATTTATACGAGAAACACAACTTTTTCCTCTCGTGGTTGTCTTCATAATCAAGATAGCTACATTTGGTGGGTGACAATCATACAAAGTAGCAAGGGTACGTTAGCTAACAGACACGTTTAGCTATCTTGCTACAACTATGCAAGCTTATATAGGTTACCAACGGCGACGTAAAAATCTAGCTAGGTAGGTTGTAACCAAAACTTACTCCGCAGGTAATTATGATAATGCTGTGTAATGAAGGGCTATGAAGTAGTAGGCTATTGAGTGTTACTAAACCAGACTTGAGCATAGCTAATGCAGTGTTGGGGTTTATTACTTTTTACATGTTGGATGGGTCATTATGATCCCTGATAGCTCTCTATCACGGATCATAATAGGATTATGTTCAATCAAACTTTGTCTTTTCGCCACAGAATGTAATGTGAAGGTGTTGACCTAACCAGAGACACTCTTGTCAACAAGATGAAGAACAAATCTGTGAAAAAGCAACACAAAATCAGGAGGTCTAAACACCATCGAGAACCCATCAAAACAGAGTGTGAAACACAGTCAGATGATGTTAACTGCAAAAGAGAAGAACCAGACATTAGCCAAGCTCCCTCTCCCAACACGAAAGGGGTCACTTCCAACTCCATCCAAATTAAAGAGGAACCAGCAGACTTTGAAGTACAGAGTCATTGCTTGGATTCTAGAGCACTCCACAAGGATTCTGGATCCGTCATAACCAAGACTGAAACAGATTCCGTTTACATTAGCCAAGGAACAGTAGAGATAAAAGCAGAGTATGATTCTGATTCTGAAATACATAAGGTGGTGGTTAAGAGAGAAACTCAAGTGTGTTTCATGAAGGAGGAAAATGTGGGTGAAGAAAACACAGATGAGGACACCGAAGACGGGAGGGATACTGACAGCAACAGAGGTACGCACACACACCCACCCACCCTTAAAATCAGTGTCATCTTAAAATTTGCTTGAATATTTGATATTGACTGACTAGGCTAAATGGTTATTTGATATTGGCTAAATGGTTATTTGATATTGGCTAAATGGTTATTTGATATTGACTGACTAGGCTAAATGGTTATTTGATATTGGCTAAATGGTTATTTGATATTGACTGACTAGGCTAAATGGTTATTTGATATTGGCTAAATGGTTATTTGATATTGGCTAAATGGTTATTTGATATTGACTGACTAGGCTAAATGGTTATTTGATATTGACTGACTAGGCTAAATGGTTATTTTATATTGACTGACTAGGCTAAATGGTTATTTGATATTGACTTTGAATTTAAGATTCATCATGAAAATATAAGACTACTCTCGTTTACTTTTGAAATCACATTTTATTCGTCACATACACAGTTTACAGCAGGTAAAAAAAGGTGCAGTGAAATGCTTACATGCTAGCTCCCTCAACTATGCAGTACATCAGTCAATAGCAATAATAACAATAAAAAGAGTCAAGTCAAGAATAACAACTCATCTATTATTCTCCCTTTGTCTTTTTCTACCCCTACTTCCACCACTCTCCCTCAGTCTCTTCTCCTCAGTTCTTTCCTTGCACATACTGCACCATCTCCTTCACCAACCATTCCTTCCTGGAGAAGCACATCAAGTGGAACCACCAGAAGGAGTATCTGGCCATGTTGAGAAACAGTTTTTCAAAGAGCAGTGGAACAGAGACGGTCCCAGCACACAGCTGCCTCCACTGTAGCCTCATGTTCCAAACCCCACAGCTGCTTAGTATCCACACCCGCCAGATCCACCCTTCAGTCACTCCCCGGAAACCTGCCCGTCCCCACAGGGTTTCGGTGAAACTCTACACCTGCCCACAGTGTGCCCGCAGATTCAGGTACCTGGGCAGTCTGCAAAACCACTGTGAGCTTTCACACAAAATGGCTGTTGTCAGCACCAATGGACACCTCAGTTGTGCCGATTGTGGGAAGAGCTTCAAGAATTGTTGGGGACTGGGACCTCACCAGTGTCACGAACCAGAGGGCACTGAACCTCAGGACATTAAGCCTGTGGTCTGTCTTGAAGTCGGCTTCCATTGCTCAGAGTGTGGCAAGATCCTCTGTAGTCCTCAGAGCCTGAACATTCACATGCGAATTCACACCGGAGAGAAGCCTTATGCCTGCAAGGAGTGTGGCAAAAGATTTGCGGAGAGCGGCAGTCTAAGCAAACACCTGCTGATACACTCTGGAGTCAAGGCATTCAAATGCCAGGAATGCGGGAAGGATTTTGCCCGTATGAAGGGTCTCAGGAGTCACATGACCACTCATTCTGGCAAAAAGCAGTACTCCTGCTCCCACTGTGACCGGCAGTTTGGATACAAGTCTAGTCTGACCATTCACCTACGCTCTCACACAGGGGAGAAACCCTTTCACTGCACAGAGTGTGGTAAAGATTTCTCTATCAAGAGAAACCTGAGGCTTCACCTAAAGATCCACAACAATGAGAAAGGCCACCAGTGTGGAGAGTGCGGCCTGAAGGTGATAGACATTGGGGCGTTGAAGACACACATGCGCTCACACACCGGCGAGAGGCCTTACCACTGCACAGTGTGCAGCAAGCAGTTCATTCGACTGGAACATCTGAAGAACCACCAACGCACTCACACAGGTGAGAGACCATACGTCTGTTCGGAGTGCAGCAAGAGCTTTGCTCAATCTGGAGATCTCACAAAACACATACGTACCCACACTGGAGAGAAGCCATATGAATGTTCTGTCTGTCACGGCTGCTATACCTCTTCAGGGGATCTGGGCAAACACATGAGGATCCACAATGGCTCACGGCCCTTTCCCTGCCAGGAGTGTGACAAAAGCTTCCGCTTGGTCGGCCACCTTAAAACTCACATGAGGACCCACACTGGTGAGAGACCGTACTCCTGCCCCCGCTGCCTGCGGACCTTCGCTCGCACCCACCACCTCTCTGTTCACCTGGCTCAGTGTCGCTGATTGATGATAATGATTTGCCTGGTTGTGTTGCGCCTTTCTCAAATTCATTGCTTTATGGGGGTAACTCACCCTTTCCACTACTCCCAATTAGAGGTCGACCGATGATGATTTTTCAACGCCAATACCGATTATTGGAGGGCCCAAAAAAACGATGAATCGGCCGTTTTTTTTTTATTATTTTTTTTCATTTTATATATATATATATATTAATTATTTGTAATAATTACAACAATACTGAATGAACACTTATTTTAACTTAATATAATACATCAATAAAATCAATTTAGCCTCTAATAAATAATGAAACATGTTCAATTTGGTTTAAATAATGCAAAAACAAAGTGTTGGAGAAGAAAGTAAAAGTGCTATATGTGCCATGTAAAAAAGCTAACATTTAAGTTCCTTGCTCAGAACATGAGAACATGAAAGCTGGTGGTTCCTTTTAACATGAGTCTTCAATATTCCCAGGTAAGATGTTTTAGGTTGTAGTTATTATAGGACTATTTCTCTCTATACGATTTGTATTTCATATACCTTTGACTATTGGATGTTCTTATAGGCACTTTATTATTGCCAGTGTAACAGTATAGCTTCCGTCCCTCTCCTCGCTCCTACCTGGGCTTGAACCAGGAACACATCGACAACAGCCACCCTCGAAGCAGCGTTACCCATGCAGAGCAAGGGAAACAACTACTCCAAGTCTCAGAGCGAGTGACGTTTGAAACGCTATTAGCGCGCACCCCGCTAACTAGCAAGCCATTTCACATCGGTTACACCAGCCTAATCTTGGGAGTTGACAGGCTTGAAGTCATAAACAGCGCAATGCATTGCGAAGGGCTGTTTGAATGAATGCTTACGAGCCTGCTGCTGCCTACCATCGCTCAGTCAGACTGCTCTATCAAATCATAGACTTAATTATAACATAATAACACACAGAAATACGAGCCTTAGGTCATTAATATGGTCAAATCCGGAAACTATCATCTCGAAAACAAAACGTTATTCCTGTTACATTGCACAACCTTCAATGTTATGTCATAATTACGTACAATTCTGGCAAATTAGTTCGCAATGAGCCAGGCGGCCCAAACTGTTGCATATACCCTGACTGCGTGCAATGAACGCAAAATGACACAATTACACCTGGTTAATATTGCCTGCTAACCTGGATTTCATTTAGCTAAATATGCAGGTTTAAAAATATATACTTCTGTGTATTGATTTTAAGAAAGGCATTGATGTTTATGGTTGGGTACAGTCGTGCAACGATTGTGCTTTTTTCGCAAATGCGCTTTTGTTCAATCATCCCCGTTTGGCGAAGTCGGCTGTCTTTGTTAGGAATAAATAGTCTTCACAGTTCGCAACGAGCCAGATGGCCCAAACTGCTGCATATACCCTGACTCTGTTTGCAAGAGAAGTGACACACTTTCCCTAGTTAAAAGAAATTCATGTTAGCAGGCAATATTAACTAAATATGCAGGTTTAAAAATATATACTTGTGTATTGATTTTAAGAAAGGCATTGATGTTTATGGTTGGAGCAACGTGTACCTAAGCGATTATATGCAACGCAGGGCAGGCTAGATAAACTAGTAATATCATCAACCATGTGTAGTTAACTAGTGATTATGATTGATTGATTGTTTTTTATAAGATAAGTTTAATGCTAGCTAGCAACTTACCTTGGCTTCTTACTGCATTCGCGTAACAGGCAGGCTCCTCGTGGAGTGCAATGTAAAGCAGGTGGTTAGAGCGTTGGACTAGTTAACCATAAGGTTGCAAGATTGAATCCCTGAGCTGACAAGGTAAAAATCTGTTGTTCTGCCCCTGAACAAGGCAGTTAACCCACCGTTCCTAGGACGTCATTGAAAATAAGAATGTGTTCTTAACTGACTTGCCTAGTTAAATAAAGGTCTAAAAAAAAAAAAAAATTGTTAATAATAAATACAAATCGCCAAATCAATGTCCAAAAATACCGATTTCCGATTGTTATGAAAACTTGAAATCGCCCCTAATTAATCGGCCATTCCGATTAATCGGTCGACCTCTACTCCCAATGTGTAACCCTTACCTGGGGGGGCAGCCATATTTCACCAGAACACTGAGGTGGGTGAAGGGGGGGCATTTGGCTGACTATTACAGAGGACAAACAAGATGATGTAGGAAGCATCAATTCGAAGGTGTAAGAGCTCCAGACATTGACACTCCACTAGATACAGCTAGATGCTGGGTAGAGTTTTTAGTTTGCATGCAGTTTCAGATTTGTTTTCTGGACATTTAAAGGGATAGTTCACAACAAATTAGTCTAATTTCCCACTTACAGTGGCTGTAGGTGTAGATGATTCATCAAAACGTCAATTTGATTATAGCGCAATAAAGTAAGGTCTGTCGTGTCCATTACTATTTTGAGTGAATTATCTCTGTTTTGTACTATATCTAAAATAATGACACAATTTATTGAATGTATGATGGCAATTGTTTTCTTATGAAGGTGAGCAGATTGGGTCTCTGCAGTACATACAAGAAACAAATACTCTTTATACAGCCTATGTACTGAATCTATAACCTACTTTATCTGATAGTGTTGTCTTGGTGTGTGTGATCTATAGTAGTGTTATCTTGGTGTGTGATAAATAGTTGTGTTGTAACTGATTAATTACACTACCGTTCAAAAGTTTGAGGTCACTTAGAAATGTCCTTGTTTTTAGAAAGAAAAACATTTTTTTTTGTCCATTAAAATAACATCAAATTGATCAGAAGTACAGTGTAGACATTGTTAATGTTGTAAATGACTATTGTAGCTGGAAACAGCAGATTTTTCATGGAATGTTTACATAGGCGTACAGAGGCCCATTATCCGCAACCATCACTCCTGTGTTCCAATGGCACGTTGTGTTAGCTAATCCAAGTTTATAATTTTAAAAGGCTAATTGATCATTAGAAAACCCTTTTGCAATTATGTTAGCACAGCTAAAAACTGTTGTTTTGATTTAAAGAAGCAATAAAACTGGCCTTCTTTAGACCAGTTAAGTATTTGGAGGATCAGCATTTGTGGGTTCGATTACAGGCTCAAAATGGCCAGAAACAAAGAACGTTCTTCTGAACCTCGTCCGTCTACTCTTGTTCTGAGAAATTAAGGCTATTCCATGAGAGAAATTGCCAAGAAACAGAAGATCTCGTACAACGCTGTGTGCTACACCCTTCACAGAACAGCGCAAACTGGCTCTAACCAGAATAGAAAGAGGAGTGGGAGGCCCTGGTGCACAACTGAGCAAGAGGACAAGTACATTAGAGTGTCTAGTTTGAGAAACAGACGCCTCACAAGTCCTCAACTGGTACCCACAAAGCACCAGTCTCAACGTCAACAGTGAAGAGCCGACTCCGGGACGCTGGCCTTCTAGGCAGAGTTGCAAAGAAAAAGCCATATCTCAGACTGGCCAATAAAAGATTAAGATGGGTAGAAGAACACAGACACTGGACAGAGGAACTCTGCCTAGAAGGCCAGTGTCCCGGAGTCGCCTCTTCACTGTTGACATTGAGACTGGTGTTTTGCGGGTACTTTTTAATGAAGCTGCCAGTTGAAGACTTGTGAGGTGTCTGTTTCTCAGAGTAGACACTCTAATGGACAAACAAATTGCTTTTCTTTCAAAAACAAGGACATTTCTAAGTGACCCCAAACTTTTGAAAGGTAGTGTACATTGTATTTATTCTAAATGATTAGGCAACTGTTATAAGAATGTGTCAATGACTTGATATCTATTAAGTCGTTACATTGACTAATAAATATGAACAACAATGTTAAGGCTGTTTAACCAAACTGTGCACAATGCAATAAATTATTTAAAAAAATTGTATATTGTTTTATTAGGTAGATGTGTTTTGTTTTGAAGCTTACAATTTCTGTACAATGTAGGCCTAATAGATGCTAGGAATTAATATAGCACTTACAGTGCCTTCAGAAAGTATTCATACCCCTTGACTTATTCCACATTTTGTGTTAAGGCCTGAATTCAACATTGATTAAATGTATTTTTTTCTCACCCATCTACACACAATACCCCATAGTGACAAAGTGAAAACATTTTTTTTAGACCTTTTTGCAAATTGAAAATGAAATACAGGAATATCTCATTTACATAAGTATTCACACTCCTGAGTCAATACTTTGTAGAAGCAGCTTTGGCAGCAATTACAATTGTGAGTCTTTCTGGGTTAGTCTGTAAGAGCTTTCCACACCTGTGATTGTGCAACATTTGCCTCAACTCTGTCAAATTGGTTATTGATCACTGCTAGACAACCGTAGATTTAAGTGAAAAGTTTTCTCAGCCACTCACTGTCGGCCATTAACTGTCCTCTTGGTAAGCAACTCCGGTGTAGATTTGGCCTCGTGTTTTAGGTTATTTTCCTGCTGAAAAGTGAGTTCTAGAGGTCGACCCATTATGATTTTTCAACGCCGATGCCAATTATTGGAGGACCAAAAAAAGCCGATACCGATTAATCAGCCGATTCCAAAAAAAAAAAAAAAAATAAAATACCAAAAATGTATATGTATGTATATACACTGGTCAAAAAAATAAAGGGAACACTAAAATAACACATTCTAGATCTGAATGAATGAAATAATCTTAGTAAATACTTTTTTGTTTACATAGTTGAATGTGCTGACAACAAAATCACACAAAAATAATCAATGGAAATCCAATTTAACAACCCATGGAGGTCTGGATTTGGAGTCACACTCAAAATTAAAGTGGAAAACCACACTACAGGCTGATCCAACTTTGATGTAATGTCCTTAAAACAAGTCAAAATGAGGCTCAGTAGTGTGTGTGGCCTCCATGTGCCTGTATGACCTCCCTACAATGCCTGGGCATGCTCCTGATTAGGTGGCGGATGGTCTCCTGAGGGATCTCCTCCCAGACCTGGACTACAGCATCTGCCAACTCCTGGACAGTCTGTGGTGCAACGTGGCGTTGGTGGATGGAGCGAGACATGATGTCCCAGATGTGCTTAATTGGATTCAGGTCTGGGGAACGGGCGGGCCAGTCCATAGCATCAATGCCTTCCTCTTGCAGGAACTGCTGACATACTCCAGCCACATGAGGTCTAGCATTGTCTTGCATTAGGAGGAACCCAGGGCCAACCACACCAGCATATGGTCTCACAAGGGGTCTGAGGATCTCATCTCGGTACCTAATGGCAGTCAGGCTACCTCTGGCGAGCACATGGAGGGCTGTGCGGCCCCCCAAAGAAATGCCACCCCACACCATGACTGACCCACCGCCAAACCGGTCATGCTGGAGGATGTTGCAGGCAGCAGAACGTTCTCCACTGCGTCTCCAGACTCTGTCACGTCTGTCACATGTGCTCAGTGTGAACCTGCTTTCATCTGTGAAGAGCACAGGGCGCCAGTGGCAAATTTGCCAATCTTGGTGTTCTCTGGCAAATGCCAAACGTCCTGCACGGTGTTGGGCTGTAAGCACAACCTCCACCTGTGGACGTCGGGCCCTCATACCACCCTCATGGAGTCTGTTTCTGACCGTTTGAGCAGACACATGCACATTTGTGGCCTGCTGGAGGTCATTTTGCAGGGCTCTGGCAGTGCTCCTCCTTGCACAAAGGCGGAGGTAGCGGTCCTGCTGCTGGGTTTATGCGGCCTCCTCCACATACGGCCTCCTCCACATCTCCTGATGTACTGGCCTGTCTCCTGGTAGCGCCTCCATGCTCTGGACACTACGCTGACAAACACAACAAACCTTCTTGCCACAGCTCGCATTGATGTGCCATCCTGGATGAACTGCACTACCTGAGCCACTTGTGTGGGTTGTAGACTCCGTCTCATGCTACCACTAGAGTGAAAGCACCGCCAGCATTCAAAAGTGACCAAAACATCAGCCAGGAAGCATAGGAACTGAGAAGTGGTCTGTGGTCTCCACCTGCAGAACCACTCCTTTATTGGGGGTGTCTTGCTTATTGCCTATAATTTCCACCTGTTGTCTATTCCATTTGCACAACAGCATGTGAAATGTATTGTCAATCAGTGTTGCTTCCTAAGTGGACAGTTTGATTTCACAGAAGTGTGATTGACTTGGAGTTACATTGTGTTGTTTAAGTGT